>NC_082389.1:9628103-9685603 GCF_031168955.1 Gadus macrocephalus
CAGACAGATAGAAAAACTGACAGACAGACAGACAGACAGACAGACAGACAGACAGACAGACAGACAGACAGACAGACAGACAGACAGACAGACAGACAGACAGACAGACAGACAGACAGACAGACAGACAGACAGACAGACAGACAGACAGACAGACAGACAGACAGACAGACAGACAGACAGACAGACAGACAGACAGACAGACAGACAGACAGACAGACAGACAGACAGATTTATTTGTGGAAGGCGGTAAACGGACCCAGGGAGTCCAGTCCTTTCTAAACAAACGTCTGGAGGTCCGCCTCCTAATTGGCTGATTATCCCCGAGCTCCGCCCCGCTGGGCCTCACGGGGGGGGGGGGGGGGGGGGGGGGGGCTGGGTCTGACGTCACGCCTCCTCTATAATAACCGGGGCAGGCAACGCGAGCCACAGCACTGTTCTCACACACAAAGAGCGAGAGGACATAGACGCGCGCACAGACACAAACACTCTCTCGCGGAAACTCAGAATCTGACGTTTGACAACAACAACACAACAACAACAAGTGTGAATTGACAGGCAGGGCTCGCGGGTTTTGGATTTTGCTGGACCCACTGGACCGACCCTCAAGCGTTGGCTGGACGGTGCACGGATCTCCCCCCGTAGAGAGCGCGCGGGGTCTGCCGTCTCCAGGATGAACCGGACGGCGCGTCTCCGGTAACCGGCGGACCGGACTCTGCGCCCCGGGAACCCCGGACGCGGGTTTGTAACTTACGGTCACATCTCGGACCACCGAGAGCGGACATAAAACAACCCCACCGCTTTGCGTTCACGAGGATGATGATGAAGCAGCGGCGCGCGCTGGGCTGCTGCTGCTGGTGGTGGTGGAGCGTGCTCTTAGCGGGGCTCGCGCTCCACGGCTCGGGCTCGCGCGGCGCGGCGGCGGGCTCCAAGGAGCCGCGGTGCCAGGAGATCACCGTGCCGCTATGCAAAGGAGTTGGCTACAACCACACGCACATGCCCAACGCCTTCAACCACGACACTCAGGACGAGGCGGGGCTCGAGGTGCACCAGTTCTGGCCGCTCGTGGAGATCCGCTGCTCCGCCGACCTGCGCTTCTTCCTGTGCAGCATGTACACGCCCATCTGCCTTGAGGACTACCAGAAGCCACTGCCGCCCTGCCGCGGCGTGTGCGAGCGCGCCAAGGCGGGCTGCGCGCCGCTGATGCGGCAGTACGGCTTCCCGTGGCCCGACCGGATGCGGTGCGAGCTGCTTCCGGCGCTGGGCGACCCGGACACGCTCTGCATGGACTACAACCGCTCGGAGACCACCACCCCCCCGCCGGCGCCCGACCTGCCACTGAAGCCCACCGCCCGGCCCCCGAAGCCGTACCACCCCCGCAGGAAGACGGGGTACGGCGGCCGGGTCCCCGGGAAGCCCAAGCCCGCCGTGTCCTCCTCCTCCTCCTGCGAGGCGGGGTGTCGGTGCCGGGCGCCGCTGGTGCCGGTGAGCCGGGACTCCCCGCTGTGGAACCGGGTGCGGACGGGCGGCGTTCTGAACTGCGCCATGCCGTGCCACAGCCCGTACTTCAGCGGCGAGGAGCGCGCCTTCACGACCTTCTGGGTGGGGCTGTGGTCGGCGCTCTGCTTCCTGTCCTCGGCCGCCACCGTGGCCACCTTCCTCATCGACAGGGAGCGCTTCCGCTACCCCGAGCGGCCCATCATCTTCCTCTCGGCGTGCTACATGCTGGTCTCGGCCGGCTACCTGGTGCGGCTGGCGGCGGGCCACGAGCGCGTGGCGTGCACGGCGGCGGCGGAGGGGCCGGGCGTGGCGGCGGCGGGGCAGCACGTGCACTACGAGACCACGGGGCCGGCGCTGTGCACGGTGGTCTTCCTGCTGGTGTACTTCTTCGGCATGGCGTCGTCCATCTGGTGGGTGATCCTGTCGCTCAGCTGGTTCCTGGCGGCGGGGCTGAAGTGGGGCCACGAGGCCATCGCGGGCTACGCCCAGTACTTCCACCTGGCGGCCTGGGTGCTGCCCAGCGTCAAGGCCATCGCCGTGCTCGCGCTGGGCTCGGTGGACGGCGACGCGGTGGCGGGCGTCTGCTACGTGGGCAACCAGAACCTGGAGCACCTGCGGGGCTTCGTGCTGGCGCCGCTGGTGGCCTACCTGCTGCTGGGCTCCATGTTCCTGCTGGCCGGCTTCGTGTCGCTCTTCCGGATCCGGACGGTCATCAAGCAGGGCGGCACCAAGACGGACAAGCTGGAGCGCCTCATGGTCCGCATCGGGGGCTTCACGCTGCTCTACGCCGTGCCCGCCTCCGTCATCGTGGCCTGCTACTTCTACGAGCAGCACCAGCGGCCGGCCTGGGAGGCGGGGCTCAGCTGCTCCTGCCCCCCCGCCGAGGGGGCGGTGCCGGAGGGGGGGGGCGCGGCGCGGCCGGACTACGCCGTCTTCATGCTCAAGTACTTCATGTGTCTGCTGGTGGGCATCACGTCGGGGGCGTGGATCTGGTCGGGGAAGACGCTGGAGTCCTGGAGGAGGTTCTGCACGCGCTGCTGCTGGGGCAGCAAGGCGGCGGCGGCGGCGGCGGCGGCGGCGGGCGGCGGCTCCCTGTACAGCGACGTCAGCACGGGGCTCACCTGGAGGACCGGCACCGCCAGCACGGGGTCCGGCCCCAAGACGGTGCCCCTGTCCCGGGTCTGAGGGGCGGGACGCTAGTGTGAGGGGAACGCTCGTCGGTGGGCACCCGCTAATGACTTGACCTGACTGGACTCTAGACCCTGGAGGACTCTGGAGGGCGGACCCTGTTGGACTCTGGAGGTCCTCAGACCTCTTCACCGCAGACTGGACGTCCGACTCGGGTCCACTGAGGCTGATGTCTTAACAGAACTGAACCGTTGTGTCTTAAGGCGTCCACGGCCATAGGAGTCAACTTTAAGTGAAAGGTTAATACACTTTAAAGTGAAAGATGGATCTACTTTAAGTGAAAGATGGATCTACTTAAAGTTAAAGATTAATAAACTTTAAGTGAAACATGATTCAACTTCAAGTAAAAGATTAATCAACTTTAATTGAGAAATGAATCTACTTAAAGTTAAGATGGATCTCCCCTAAGCCTTACCTTAGCGCGTGTATTTATATCATTATTTGCTGTACATTTATATGAACATTTTTTATGAGTGTATGGGTGTAAATATGTACAAAGAAAAATCCACTTTGATAGAAGATCTTTATTTTCTAAATAAAAACCACTTTTATGGAAATGTTAAAGTTTGTGACCTGGTACTTCCTGCGCTTCTAGATTATATTGTGTGGCATATACTGTATAATGTGGGTACTCCGAGAAGCCTGGTTTAATATTTATTCTTAACTTATAGTTGAATGTTTATTTTCCTAAAATGTAATATGTAATTCATATTCAGCAGCTACTGTTTAAGTTCTGGTTCACCACTTGACTGATCTCACAATCGCTCCATTTAATCTGCGCTCCGTTAAATAATTCTCGGCGTCCATACCGGAGGTTTCCAGCCGCCAAACCGGTTTAAACAGTAAACCGGTTCAATTAGTAACAGAATGAAGGCTTGCGATCATACAATGCGCGCGACGGGGGGTCTTTCTGTCTAATCACTCATCCGCCGAGGGATGACGTCACTTGGTCTACCCCCCCGCGAGGAGCTCGTGATTTTCCCGTCCCGAACGGAACTCACTGACAGGTTAAGGTCCGGGTATACCCCACAAGACCACCTAGTGGATCATCTGAACGTGAGACCAGGGCGGTCGGTCTAGTGTCGGTCCTGAACGAGTCGAGTGTTTTCCACGAGGATTCATACCCCGTTAACCCTGAGCTCCATGTCAGATGCCTGAGGAGATGGCGCCACCTGTTGGCCAACACGGAGACAGCTCCTCACCAAACACACAACATTGAGGGCCTTTCTCAGAGGCGTTTATCCAAAGCGACTTACAATAAGTATATTTGTCAGAAGAAAAGGAGTGGGGGGGAGAGAAAGAGAGACAGAGCGAGAGAGACACATAGAGAGAGGTCAGAGGTCCAGTTCCCTCCAGCCCCAAAGCTTCAATAATAATAATCAGAGGAAACAGGAAATGGTTTGTGGCTCGCCGTTAACGATGGGTTCTCCTCCATAAGGTAAACAGGAAGTCAGCACGCAGACGCAGGAAGGACCTCATCGTCCGTCAACCGGGACACCGCTGACCAGTAAGATGTCTGTTTATCGGTGATGTCATGCCTCTCTGTGATTGGTTGAAACAGAAGCGAGGGCCGCGATTGCTGTCACTATAGGGGCTGCGGGTTCTACGACCTCCAGCTGTGAGGCTGAGCGTCACTGAACAGAGCAGGTCAAACCCTGACCGTTGAGGAGTGACATCACAGATGGGTGGGTCCGCCCCGATGCACGATGTGTGGATCCTCCTGCCTACGCTGACTACCCATCTTGCATCTGGGCGGACACTTCTAGATCCCAGCAGGGTTCTAGAACAATCAACAATCCGACGGAATCCACCTGATCACTATCTGATCTCTCTCAGGTGAAAGGGATGCTGGGTAATCAATACTGAAGCTTCGCGGCGTCTCTGACTGCTGCTGGACTGAACGACCACGTTCACATCCCTACCCTCTTGTTCTCTATCTCCCCCCCCCCCCCTCTCTCTCTCCCTCTTTCTCTCAGTCTCTCTCCCCCCCCCCCCCCCCACTCTCTCCATCTCCCTCTCTCTCTCTCGCTCCCTCCCTCCCTCCCTCGCTCGCTTGCTCCCTCCCTCCCTCCCTCCCCTCCCCCCCTCTCCCTCTATCTATCTCCGTGTTCAATTCAAATAGACTCAAAGTAACTTAAGTAGGCGTATAAAATAAACATTCACTTTGTCAAATCAGTTTCGAAATGAAACAAAGGAAGGTTTGATATGTACACCGATCTCCATCGCTCTAACTTTATGATCTGTCCCTGTATCTCATATATCTGATGTGCGCGTGGTTGTGATTGACCACAGTACCCCTCCATGACCACCAGAGGGCGGAGTCGACATTACTTCCAGCGACTCTCCGCGGACCAACAGCTGCACAATCAGTTCTACTCCTTCATGATAGGATCGCTTCCCTGTCGTTTCCGCCACCCGTAGAGGGCATGGTGCCACGAGGTCGGAGGTGAGGGCTCGTGTGCAGAGAGTAGGCTTAGGAGAGCTCCTCACCTCTCAGGGTTCACCGGTCAGGTCAGTGTTGTGCCTGGAAGGAGCCGGACAGCTGTTGCTCTAATTCACCCGGCAGCCATCTTGATGCCGTCCCGGTTCTAAGGGGCGGAGACAACGTGGTGGGACCCCTTCATGTTCATTATAATATCTTCACCGGCGTCGACCCAAGAGCTCACCTGGATTTCACGTACAGGTACAAATAGACGCTAAAGGTAACACAGTAAAAGTACGAAACAACCCTCAAGTATTAAAAAGTCATTTTTATCAATCTCAATTTATATATATTATTTTTGTTAAAAAAAATATTTAATTTTACTTTTTATTTCTATAAATATATATATATATTAAAGTCAAATTATTTTTAGATAAAAAAATAATATATATATATTGATACAAATGATTAATTGTTTGCGCATATACTGTATATATGTGCTTGTTAGATGACGAACCAAATCATTTGAAAACACAACTTTTGTAAAACAGATGTTTTTGTTATTTCTTAGCTTTACACATCTCAGCACCGCAGTGCTGTGGTCTTTAAATAATATCTTGGATTAACGTTTCAAATCAAAAGCTTCTTGGGAATCTGAGGTATTTTATTACAAACACATTTCAACACTTGATATAAATGTTCCACCTGCATCACTTCTTCAATCACAAAGATTATTCATGAATTCACCTTTTGTCATGTTCAGAAAACTCTCAGATAAGAGTGATAATAACGAATAGTAATAATAGCTTGATAGTTATATAACTTGATACTTTTTACTGACAATTTCGTTTATTTAGTAAAAACAGAATAGGAACAGAATGAGTTGAGCGTTTGATGTAATAATAACAACGATTCAATTATAATTATTAAGTTAAATTTGGTCCACTTGTAACAGTCCAAAATCGTACACAAACAATCACTGACCAGAATTTGAAAAATAGAAAATAAAGGCTAATAAATACTTTGGTACTTTGAGTTTCCATAAATAACATTTACAGTTGATTTCACAGTGAAGAACACACAGAGAAGAACACAGAGCAATGCATTGTGGGTTATTTCCCCATAAAGGAGCGTTTCTCTTTATGGGGAATGTCTTGTGAGCCCACTGGGAATGACAACACAATCCGGTCCGTCCGTCACACAACAGTCAACCGTTTCGACGGGTTGCTAAATAGTTAAACGAGGAAGAGATACCGGGTCATGTGCATCTCCTCTTCCTATTGGCTCCCCTGTTTGACCACCCACTGATTTATCGCCTGTCGGTCAAAACTAACGATCTAATGATTCACTTCCCAACTTTCTAGTCTGATCGGCATTTGATCGATTTAACATGTTTTTTTTCTTTCCTAAAATATAATATGCAGCAGATCTACAATTGGCATTGAAATAACTTGATGGAAACCATGGAAACGGATCGGTGTGGTGGCGGCCTCTGCTGGTCGAAATAAGACATTATGTTCTGAATATGAGGTATTTAAACAAATACCAGCAAACTGCTTCAATGTGCTTTAACTTAGAGACACCGTCGTCTCTTTACATCTCGAGTGTGCGTTTCGACCGGTGCAGTGCAACACAAGGAACAACTAATTATTGTTTGACTGCATTTCAGTGAAGATATCAGTTATATTAATATTAATATCAAATGTTTTCCGTACGTCGAGCCAAACTCTAGAGAACGAGAGCAGAAGCACACAGAGCATCTAACACGCTACCTGAGAGACCCCAGGAGGGAGGCCCCCCCCGGGGGTCAAGGGTCAGACGAGGCAGCCCGGTTATACAACCCCCCCCCCCTCCCCCAGGGTGGCGAGGGGGGCACTGGAGGGACTGCAATACTGTAGTGTAAATGGTGTGAGACGTTGTTCCCGTGGTAACACATAGCGCCAAGATGAACAAATAAAGATATTTTGAAAGTGGCCAAAAAGAAAGTTTGTGTGGGGAGCAGTTTCTTTTGTATGTGATTGCCACCCCCGCCCCCCCCCCCCCTCCCATTCGGACCACGAGAGTTGAGGCACTGTGGAGGTCAAAGTTCAGATAATGATCCGGTCCTAGACCCAGGAGTGGCGCCGGGCCTTGGGGTCAGAGGTCAGGTGGTTGTTTCTGACCCCGTCCTGGGGTCGTGTCCGTGGCCTCCTGCCGTCGCTCTACCATCTACGGAATGTTGCCGTTGGTTACCGGTGGCCGTCGCAGGTTGCCAGTGGCTACCTGTGTCCTTGGTGACCAGTATCCAGGGCCTGTTGCTAGGATGTGCCAGTATCTATGGAATGTTGCCATCGGTGACAAGTATTCATGGGAGGTTGCCATTGGTTACCATTATCCATAGGAGGGTGCTAGTGGTGACCAGGTTGTAGGGGATAGCGGTTACCATTGTTGGTTGCTAGGGGATACCAGTCTCTGTGGCAGATCGTGAGTTGCTAGAGATGACCAGTGTCGATGGCTGGTTGCTAGCGGTGACCAGTGTCCATGGCTGGTTCCTTGGGGTTACCAGTGGTCATGGCTGGTTGCTAGGCGTTACCAGTGTCCATGGCTGGTTGCTAGGCGTCCCCAGTGCCCGTGGCTGGTTGCTAGGCATTGCCAGTGTCCATGGCTGGTTGCTAGGCGTCTCCAGTGTCCATGGCTGGTCGCCAGGCGTCCCCAGTGTCCAGGCGGTTGCTAGGCGCTAGGACAGGATGGCGGGGACCCAGGGGACGCCACACAGGTTGTCCACGCTGGACCAGCGTTTCCTGGACGCACGCCGCACGTCCTTATAGCGGTCGTCACACAGACGGGAGATCGCCTGCAGGGGGGGGGACAGACAGCATGAGGAGAGAGAGAGAGACAGACAGACAGCATGAGGGCAGAGAGATAGACAGCATGAGGAGAGACAGACAGGCAGAATGAGGAAAGGAGGAGAGGCAGACAGACGAAATGAGTACAGAGAGACAGACAGATGGTCTGCAGGGGGGGAGGGACAGTATGAGGAGAGACAGGCAAACAGACAGGATGAGGACAGACAGATGGGCGGCAGACAGGAGAGAGGAGGAGACACATGAGGATAGACAGACGGATGGCCTGAGGACAGAGAGACAGCATGAGGATCGAAAGACGGGCAGACAGACACCATGAGGACAGATAGACAGCATGTGGACAGACAGACAGACCAATAGGCTCTGTGCACTAGAACCCGGAAGTCAACTGACGGTGTCGGCATTCTAGTTTCCGGTCTACTTACTGACCCAGTCCATAGCGTGAACATGTCTAGCTTTTCTAGATGTCTCCAAGACCTACCGACAATAAATGTTAACGATGTTCACCGCATTGTTGGTGCTAGTTCCCTTGCCCCTATAAGCAAGCGGGAAAAAGGATTTAAGCTCTATATTTCGAGTTATTTGCGTAACTTTGAGGGTAGGTGACAGACTACCGGCTTTTTAGTGAACATTTGTTAGCGACAACATTTTTTTTCTGTATTTAAAACACTTAACTGTCCGTTGTTGTACTAACTGTACCAACGTGTGTCCATTTTTTAGTGTCTAGCAAAGATAAGGGAACATCGGAGGTGATTATCAGAGCATTGTGCCACAGGTCCATGAAGAAATCAGAGAAGCCTCACAGCTTGAGTGTATGTTAAAGCTAGCGATAAACCAACCGTTATAAACAAACCGTTATACGCCTGTTTCTTTTATAACAGTGTCCGTGGGGGGATTTAGCTGAGGTCATATGTTTAATCAAATAATCAATACAAACATGTATAATTAAAAAAACAGCACAAATGTACACACAAGCGCACTTTCCTCGTCAGCCACCACAACACGCAGAAAGCTCCAGCCGAGAGCGCCCACCACGGCCCCAACACAGTGCAGGCACGCGAGCCGCACACAGACACAAACACACCAGCTTCACATTGCCTCAAACTCCACAAATGTCTCTTTTTGTATAGCACTGTAGTGCTCACGGTCAACACACACTGTACTAGTAGCACTGTACTCATGGTCTAAGACCATCGGAACGGGTAGCTCAGGCTCTTCGGGGTCGGAGCAAGGCTCGGGACTCGCCGGTCTCTCTCTTCGCTCCCACACACCAGCCCGTGTTACCGGCTGGAAGCTGAGCACAACGGTACACAGCAGTGTTGGTTTGATCCGCCTTCATTCCGTTGAATCTTGTGAAGTCTTCTAACATTACATTTCCGTTGTTTGGTTGGGTTTTCCATCTTTTTACTATTTATAGTTGCCGTGGTAACTGATACGGGAAGTAGACCGGAAACTAGTATGCCGACACCCGGCGACACCGGAAGTTCGCTTCTAGAGTTGTGCACAGAGCCTATTGACAGACAGATAGACAGACCTCTAGCTTCTGGGCCTTGTCCCTGCTGAGCGGCTCAAGGGGGAAGCTGAGGTTATTGGCCTCGGCCATTGAGCGCAGGTCGAAGTAGTACTTGGCGTAGACACTGGACGGCACGTTGATGTTGAACTGCAGCAGCTCCAGGAAGTCGCGCTCCAGCTCGTTCCTGTTGAGGGAGGCGGGACTTCCTGTTAGACTACCTGCTAGTGCGCTAACCATGTAGGCAATATGTCTTCTCTTTCCCTCCTCTCTTAACCTGCTTTCCCCACAGTCTTCACTGCTCTGTCCATGAATGCACACTGGGCCCAGCCTAGCTTGGTTCAGGGTCTGAGTTAGCTTAACTTGGTTATGGTCTGCGTAAGCCTAGCTTGCGTTTTGATCCGTTATCCTAGCTTGCGGACTGGATCCGTTAACCTAGCTTGAGGTCTGGTTCTGTTAGCCTAGCCTGCGGTCTGGATCCGTTAACCTAGCTTGAGGTCTGGTTCTGTTAGCCTAGCCTGCGGTCTGGATCCGTTAACCTAGCTTGAGGTCTGGTTCTGTTAGCCTAGCCTGCGGTCTGGATCCGTTAACCTAGCTTGAGGTCTGGTTCTGTTAGCCTAGCCTGCGGTCTGGATCCATTAACCTAGCTTGAGGTCTGGTTCTGTTAGCCTAGCCTGCGGTCTGGATCCATTAACCTAGCTTGAGGTCTGGTTCTGTTAGCCTGCGGCCTGGGTCTGTTAGCCTAGCTTGCAGTCGGGGCCTGTTAGCCTGGCTTGCGGTCTGGATCCATTAGCCTAGCCTACTTTCGGAGGTCACCCACATGTCCTCGACGGTGATGTCCTTGAGGATCTGGCAGTAGTCCACGTTCCAGACCGCCTGGTCGTCCCACACCTTGGACGCCAGCAAAATGGCGCCCAGGACGATGCGTTTCCAGTTGCCGGGGCCGATGGTCATCTCCGCGTACGTCAGGAGTCGCTCCAGGTACACCTGGACCGGAACCAGACCGAACCAGATTATATAACGATAATATCGTCATTATTATCATTTTTATTATTGATTGGTCAGAGGTAGTGTGGTTACAGGGACATTCAGTCAACTCCCTACACAAGCCACCTCAAACATATAGTCAACCACCATCACAAACATATAGTCAACTACCTCCACAAACATATAGTCAACTACCATCACAAACATATATTCAACTACCTCCACAAACAGTCAACTACCATCACAAACATATAGTCAACTACCATCCAAAACATAGTCACCTACCATCAGAAACATATAGTCAACTACCATCCAAAACATATAGTCACCTACCATCAGAAACATATAGTCAACTACCATCACAAACATAGTCAACTACCATCACAAACATATAGTCAACTACCTCCACAAACATATAGTCAACTACCATCACATTCATATAGCCAACTACCATCACAAACATAGTTAACTACCATAACAAACTGTCAACTACTGTCACAAACATGTAGTTGTCTGATTGGTTGATCAATAGGATGTGGGTGCAGTAGTGTGATGACCAGAGCACCAGTACCCATACCATGCATGTAGTTCATCTTCATAATGAATGTATCAGAAGAGCCCAGTTCATTGATCCACTGACCAGGGTGACGATGGCACACTCTGCGGTGAGCTGGGCCGAGCAGAACAGCGTCCGCACGAACCGGTAGATCTGCTTCTGCTCAGGGTCCTGATCATTGTAGTCCGCAGGGACCGCCGAGTTCTGGAGGAGGACGGGGGGAGTTTTAGGAGGGATGGAGGAAGAGGAAGAGGGGGAGGAGGAGGTGGAGGAAGAGGAGGAGGAGGGGGAGGAGGAGGAGCACCAGCAGCAGGAGGAAAAAAAAGAGGAGGAGAAGTAGAAGAAGTAGAAGGAGGAGTTTCAGGAGGGGGAAGGGGAGGAAAGAAGCATCTAGGATCTAAATGGTCTAATTGACATATTCTCACTGAGGACCAATAGGAAAGCAGTGTGTACCGTGAGGGGGTGGAGCTTCTCGTCAAAGATGTCCTGCACCGTGCCGCCATGAGAGTCTCTGGAAGCACACAGACACAGGTCAGACAGACACACAGACATGTCAGACAGACAGATAGACACACAGACAGGTCAGACAGACAGGCACACAAACAGTTCAGACAGACAGACACACAAACAGGTCAGAAAGACAGACGGACACACAGAAATATATATCTTGTTATTATGAATTTATGTTATATTTGGGATATATCTGGGACCAAAGCATCCCATGACATACGTATATACCATCCTTTCTCAGAATCCAATGCAGTAGAAGTGTTTTAACTTTGAACGTTTCCTCACCGGTTTTTGATGTGGTAGAAGATGGCCAGGGCCACACTGTAGAGAGACACACACACACACACACACACACACACACACACACACACACACACACACACACACACACACACACACACACACACACACACACACACACACACACACACACACACAGTTAAGATTCAAGTACATATAGTTAGTTGACTATATGTTTGTGATGGTAGTTGACTATGTTTGTGGAGGTAGTTGACTATATGTTTGTGAAGGTAGTTGTCCTTCTGTTTGCTATGGTAGTTGAACTTCTGTTTGTGATGGTAGTTGACTATAGGTTTGTGGAGGTAGTTGACTACATGGTTGTGGAGGTAGTTGACTACATGGTTATGATGGTAGTTGACTATATGTTTGTGGAGGTAGTTGACTATGTTTGTGATGGTAGTTGACTATATGTTTGTGATAGCGGTTAACTAGATAGTGCTGTTCTACAGGAGAGTGGAGGTTGGTAGTTATATTCAGTGACATTACCATTTTATGGTGTACTTGAGGTTAGGCTGGCTCACTGTGCTGTCATCCAGGAAGATAGTGGAACAAGAGCTGTGTTTACACCTGGTGTTGGACTGCTACACAGACAGACAGACAGACAGACAGACAGACAGACAGACAGACAGACAGACAGACAGACAGACAGACAGATTAAAGGTTGTTGTTGTTGTTATTATTGTAAGGTTATGGGTTGTTATTATTGTGAGGTTAAGGGTTATTATTAAGGTCTTCATGGTCTTACCCTGGGTTCCATCAGGTGTGTTAACTAAAAGGAAAGAAAGAAAGTTAGGGTCACAAATATGTTCAGAATCTACGGTAAAACATTCAACACCAAGGCTGACATAATGGTTTTATTAAGCTCTATTTATACTCTTTATTAAGATCATCTAATGTACTGTTAACGTGACTTTGATAACAAGCGTTCTCAGTACCATTGTAATTAAGACACACTTACATTGTTGATGAAGATACTCTTTCGCTTCTCTCGCACTAAGAGAGAACAAAACAACCAATATCAGACCGTTGTTCCAGACGGGAAAGGAGGTTTTACTGTGGTTGCTAGGCAACCAGGAGCCGGTTTCATTACAAGCACCGAGGAAGAACTCCTCACCAAGATCACAGGATCGGTTATTAACAACAGATAACATAGGTTTGTCATAGAGTTAGTTATTTAATTTGACAGTCAGATGGTTAGTTAGTCAGTTTGTCTGGAAGTTACAGAGTTATTTAATTTCTAAATACTGAGGAATCACAGTTGAAACACTCAGGAAGCTTGAGGGTGCAGGGGTGCAAGAGAATTAAACGTTGGTTTAGACCAGCAGAGGGCGCCAGAGACACACAGTGGCTCACACTTTGACCGTTCAAAGGACACCGACAAACCAAAGCTAATTATTCTGGAGAACGATACCGGTACACTAAATGTCATCTTCTGCTTCAAAGTGAAAAGTTCATAGTTCCCTCCGATAAAAATAGTAACAGATAAGGCTTATGCCTGACTGAGATTCATGCCTGTATTGATCCCAGACGGGGAATGTGGGGGTCACAGCAGGAGAGCAGCTTGTCAGTCTCACCACCAGGGGGGAGATCTCCCCTCTAGTGACATCACAATGGGAATGTCCCCCCAGACGGACCAGGACAGGTCAGCCTCACAGCTGGGGGTGCGAGGAGGAGGAGGAGGAGGAGGAGGAGGAGGAGGAGGAGGAGCTCACCGTCAGTCTGGGACTTGCTGAGGAACATGGTCCCGGCCCGTGGATGGTCGGCAGGGTTGGACTCCATGTTGAGCTCTGGAAAAACACGTTAGGTCATCACTCTCAGGGTCACCACGGCACGAACATCAGAGCAGAAACGGCACCACAACCAGCTGACTGGGAGCTGCCTTGGAAAAGTCTGTTAATGGATCCCACGACCAGCTGACAGGGGCCCGTCGGCTAATGGCTGGGAGCTGAGTGGAACCAGTCGGCTAATGGTTCCCAGAGTCAAACCAAACCACTGAAGAGCAGCGTTCAGCTTGTATGCAACACACTAGGGGTGGGAAAAACAATCAATTCTTCGATGCCTCGCGCTTCTGTCTAGAACGATTCCGTCTCGATTCAGATAAGTTAATAATCTGAATTAAAATAATAATTGTAAACTTTTTTCTTATTACATTTGTTATTCTCCTGCAACATTCTGTTCGACAGAGAGGGATAATTTGAGTAGTTTTAAAATTATTTAATTTATCTTCAATGTGTATTGGCCGATCTGATTTATCTGGACGCGATTGCGATTCAGCCTACGCATTGCATGCACGTAAACTCACAACCAGACAAAAGAACGACAAACAAGTTCTTATTTGTATAATTGACTAAGAGCAGCTTTTTCTTTGATGACATAGAAAAGGAAGATTAGAAAGAAAAGAAAACAAAATCTGTTTATTTTTTACATAGTTCCATATTGTGTAGTAATGCAAGCTGCATTGATTATGGCATTGTTCATAGAAAGTCATATTTGTGACAAAAGCTTTTTCTCATCTGGTTAGTCATCTGTAGATTTC
This sequence comes from Gadus macrocephalus, assembly GCF_031168955.1. Taxonomy (NCBI): domain Eukaryota; kingdom Metazoa; phylum Chordata; class Actinopteri; order Gadiformes; family Gadidae; genus Gadus; species Gadus macrocephalus. The sequence goes on from NC_082389.1 coordinate 9,642,456, forward strand.
TTTAATGAGCATCACAAAGGTAGGAAGTGATTAGCAAACTCTGAGTACCAAATTCAGATGTATATACTATATATTTTGGAAAATCACGAATGGAAATGTACATAAAAAAAATTGCTTCGAGATGCATCAATAATCGTTTTAGAATCGAATCGTTGACCTCTAAATCGGAATCGAATCGTGAGGTGCCAAGAGATCCCCACCCCTACAACACACCGCTGGAATCAACTTCCTGAGGATCTGAGACCTGGCTCCAACCCGAACCGCGTTTAAATAAAGACGACAGACCTGACATCAGTACAACAGAACCAGTAGAGTTAGTCTGATTCTAGTGAGCCGTCAGAGCAAACTGGAGTCCATTCTGAATGATGGGTTGGTTGATAAGGGGGTTTATGGTTAATTACCTGATAATGTACAGTGACATTGTGTGTGTGTGTGTGTGTGTGTGTGTGTGTGTGTGTGTGTGTGTGTGTGTGTGTGTGTGTGTGTGTGTGTGTGTGTGTGTGTGTGTGAGTACATTTTTAAAGACCAGCGCTGTCATTACTGCTGACCCTTGGTACGTAACACTTAATATTAACTCAGTGACGCAACCACTCCCATCAGCCAGCTCCCAGAATGCTTAGCGGTGCCGATACCTGATCTGGAGCAGCTCAGCTAAACAAGACTCAGTCCTCGGTAGAGCACACCTGCACAGGTAACCTGAGGCCAAGGGCTCGCCTGTCAGCTCAGCCCGTTCCACAGAGCAGAGACGCTTGTTTTGGTAGCAGTTTGTCCCAGTGGGGACTTTTGTTTTGGTAGTAGTTTGTCCCAGTAGGGACTCTTATTTTGGAAGTAGTTTGTTCCGGTGGGGAAGCTTGTTTTGGTAGTAGTTTGTCCCAGTGGGGACGCTTGTTTTGGTAGTAGTTTGTCCCAGTGGGGAAGCTTGATTTGGTAGTAGTTTGTCCCAGTGGGGAAGCTTGATTTTGTAGTAGTTTGTTCCACTATAGGGACTCTTGTTTTGGGTGTAGTTTGTCCCGGTGGGGACTCTTATTTTGGTAGTAGTTTATCCCAGTGTTTACTTTTATATTTCTTTTTATCGGGAACTCTTATTTTGGTAGTGTTTTTTCCAGTAATTAACCCTTATTTTGGTAGGGTTTCTTCAGTGCAATGAACCAATTAATAACTCATTCAGCAGGATCAATAGACTTCTTCAGACCCAACCAATCAATTGCATGGACTTTATTAAGGCCATCTCATCCTAGGTCAATTAACCAAGCATCACAATAAAAGTGTCTGAACCTCCTCATCAGAGGCCATATTGACCCATTCCCATGGAGTACAATGTGTCTGCTGCCGGCCTAGATAACATGGTAACCACATCAACCATGTGACCAACTCCTACTGTCATTGCGTCATCATTGACACCACTGCGCAACAAATTATTCAGGAATCCAAACTATGAAGTACGCTCCTAACTGTGAACAACATGAGGAGCAAGGCCAGCAGGACTGCGATTCCCACAATGCCATTCCCTCTGGTCTGAGAACTGCTTCACTCTGATCATAATTCATTCACACTGGGATGGATTGTTGACGTATTATATTATAATAAATAAGAGCAAGGCACTAGCACTTCAGGGTTAGAGGTTCTAACCCCTGTGCAGCTCAGTACATACTGATCTGAGCTGTGAGTTACTTGCTCTGCATAGGGCAAGTAACTCACACAGCAGGGTACGTGGTTCGATTCCCTGTGTAGCTCAGTAGAGCAAGGCAGTTACACTGCAGGGTTATGGGTTTGAATCCCTCCCTGCGTACATTTCTGGGGCTTTAGGTTTTGTCTCTGGCCTGCAGCTCATAAAACATTCATAGCTCACTGTTCGACTTTCCAACGGGAGCCTCGAGCAGCTGACGGAGCCGACGGTCCCTCAGACCCGGGCCGTAAACAAAGAATTCACACAAAGGAGCGTCTATCAGAGGCGTCATCCGCCGCCTGCGTGCCACACATGACCCCGAGTGAATGAATGAATGGATGAATGAATGGATGGATGGATGAATGAACGAACGCATCCAGGCACAGCGGGGGGACGACAATGGCCGAATGTGAACTGGAGGAACCAGGGCCGGCTAGGTTCCCCTCACAGCCTCTGCGGGACCGTTATTTGAGGCCAAAGCTCTTCAGACGTTAGAGGCCGGCCTGAGACGCCCCCCCATCCCCATCCCGCGGCCCTGGCACTAACGGGAGAGTCCCGGTGTAACGGGAGACCTTACCGTCGACGTTCTCCCGGTCGCTGATGTGCTGCAGGTTGCAGCCGCTGTCCTCACGGCTGAGCTCCGGTTCCGTGAAGGACTCGAGCCTCGCGTGGGCGTTCCGCCGCCGCTTGGGGCTCGCGGGCACGCAGCAGGAGGTCGTGCCCCCCATCGCTGCCGCGCGACGCTTTGTACAGCCGAGCGTCGGAGGAGGAGGAGGAAGAAGAAGCCCGTTAACCGGAGGGTCGGTTCACCCGTTCCAGTCTCACGGTGACCCCATGACAGCCTGCGGGTGTCCTGATATTCACGCCGTGATAAACCGTCCAAGGTCCGCGCACGATTCAAACCCGATGCCGCGGATGGTAATCCGCCGTGGGAGTGAATGGGCGATGGGCTATACTGCGCACGCGCGAAGGGTCGGGCCATCCGTGGACGATGGAAGACATTCTTGGATGTCTGTCGGATCACATCCACCAGTACAGAGCGGGGAGGCGAGAGTTGCTGTCCTCGCGAGAAAACGAGTAGAGAGTGTGTGTGTGTGTGTGTGTGTGTGTGTGTGTGTGTGTGTGTGTGTGTGTGTGTGTGTGTGTGTGTGTGTGTGTGTGTGTGTGTGTGTGTGTGTGTGTGTGTGTGTGTGTGAGTGTGTGTGAGAGAGTGAGAGAGATAAGTTCCCTGATAGAAACTGCATCTCAATCTATAAGTATTAGTAAACCTCTACTATGGACCGCAGAAATAAAGGGTCGTTACTTAGGAGACAGAAGCCCATCATGAAGTCATTACCCTGAACGCAGTTCACCGAGATCATCGCTAGAGGTCACCAGAGACTGAGTCCTGATCTTTAACGCGTCAAACAATTCATGTATAATACAGCTGTATAATAGGTACTACAAACAAAGACATTAGAAAGTTAATATAACAATATAAACAATATAAAATAAATAAAAAGGGCTAATACTCGATCTTACAACCTCTCCTCCTTATCACCCTTTCCAACGGCATCATAACATATTTATTATAGTTTTCATATCTAAAAATGTTAGTTGGATGAACTATGAGGCACATTTAACCTGTAGATCCACTCCCGTTAGGAGTCTTTGAACTGAATAAAAACACAACTTGCATAACAAAAATATTTTATTCAACATGAGGGAAAGTTGTGAAAGTCGTCCCAGCGGATATCCTGCTGGGACATGAAGATATGAATGATGACACACAGGAACTTTGACTACTACACGTTCTGAGGGCTGCAGTGCGAAGAGGACCTCCAACAACCTCAGGGATTCACTCATCTCACTCTGTCATCTCAAACACATGTTAGTAAAACAGTGACGTTATAAACAAATGGAGGGGATAGAAATGCAAGTGGCTTTGGGAAGGTGAAGACAAAGATGACATTTCTAATGAAGCATTTTATCGGACTACAAAAATACAAATCTGGACTACAATCAAGATGGAGGGTGCAGCGCGACGGTGGACACAGAAACTAGGTTCTCACCAGAAGAACACAATAAAAACACGTTTGTAGAGGAATGCCTGGAGCTTGAGGGGCGGGCGGTGATTGGCTGACTATCCGTCTGTCTGTCTGTCCGTCTGGTTGTCTGGTTGCATTGGCAATCGAGCTGTGTGTCTGTCTGTCGGCCGATGACTTGCTGAGCACTGAGCTCTGACCTGCGCGGGGGGGGGCAGCCCGGTTAAGGCCCTCCCCCCCCTGCTGACCAGGACAGGAAACACGGTAGGCCTCTCAAGGAAGTACCCCGACTTCCTGCGCTGCTTCCTGTTCCCTGACATGTGACTGGTCACATGTCCGCTCAGCGTCTAGAAAGTGGTTTCCAAGTTTCAGTTTCAACATAGAAAATCTCAGTCTCAGTCTCGTTCCAAACCCCCCCCCCCCCTCCCCCTATGTCAGCTGTCCCGTCATCCGGAGGCGGTTGCCGTGACGACCGGGAGGCCCTACTTGTGGCAGTAAATGTCCTTGAGGGTCTTGAGCTCCTGGATGAGGGTCTTGTTCTGGTTTTCCAGCACGGCCACACGGTTCTCCAGACACTTGACGTACTCCTTCTTCTTCCTGCGGCACTCCCGGGCCGCCTCCCTACAGACCGGGAGAGAAACAGGTACTGAGTACACACTACTACACAATACTACACACTAATACACACTAATATAAACTACTACTACACACTACTCCTCCCTAAAGACTGAGACACATGTATGGATTACACACTACTACACACTACAGACCAGCAGAGACACAGGTACTGAGTACACACTACAACAGACACAACTACACACACTACTACACACTGCAGTCATTAAGGAGCAGGTAGGGGTTAGAGGTCAGCTTGCTCGAGGAGGCCAGCAGGTAGAGACATTAGGCATCGAACCCACAACCTTTCAGCTGAAGTAGCATGGCCTTCACACACACACAACACACAGACCCCGTCCTCCTCCTCCTCACCTGTTCTTCATCAGTCTGACCTCCCGTTTGCGCGTCACCTCCTCACCACGAGGGGCGTGGCCTCCAGACAATGACATCACAGCCCCCTGGGCCAGGTCAGAGTCTGGCGAGCGCAGCTGATATGCCGGGACGTCTCCAGTGGCATCTGAGCATGGGGGGGAACTCAGCGGTCAGCGCTATGACCTCATCTGGTTGTCATCATCATCATCATCACATTAATAATCCACCTTCTGTAAACATTGTGCAAACGACCTCAGAAAAAAAAAATAAACAACCACCTGGGGTTGTTTATTGTTTATGATTGTTTGTTTATTATTGTTTGTTGTTCGTCTTGTCCTTTCCTTCCTGAGGAAGTCGTTCCTCCGGCGTTTCAGGCTGTTGTCATAGCAACGGTCGGTAGCACTGCCCGCTAAAAAAAAAAAAAGACTGAGCCGCCGCTCCAAACCGATAGTTGTAACGATTTGTAATTATGTATTATTAAGTATAATTCACCTATCCATCCACGTCAAGTCATATATTGCAGTATGTTCGTAAAGGAGAAGTATTGAGAAGGCAGGTCTTTCTGTGTAATGACGCTATAGCTGCGGCTACTCGCTTCCCTTGTGACCCCCGCGGTGACGGTTGGATATACCCGCTAAACCGACATTAATACGACTAGACGTCTCTGTATACCTGTCAAACACACACACACACACACACACACACACACACACACACACACACACACACACACACACACACACACACACACACACACACACACACACACACACACACACACACACACACACTATACCCCAACATGACGATTTTATTATTATTGTAATCCAGAAATGAACTGCCTGCGGTTTGATTGTGGTGACGTGTTGTACGCGTTCGTGTGTGTGTGTGTGTGTGTGTGTGTGTGTGTGTGTGTGTGTGTGTGTGTGTGTGTGTGTGTGTGTGTGTGTGTGTGTGTGTGTGTGTGCGCAGGGCAATGTGATAACACAGCACTGACGTCAGTTTGTGCGTCTTGCCTCGACCATTTTTTTTGCATTTTGTTTTTCCTGCGCGTGTTCCAGGAAAGACGGTGACGTCAAACTGACCAGACTCCTCCTCCGGGAACACGCAGACGCACACACGCACACATACACACTCACACGCAAAGACCAAACTGTTGCTAGCTAGGTTAGCCGTTCACTCACGGAAATATCTAACCAGCTCATCGCAAAGAGACGAAATTAGCAAGCTAACTGTTGAGACACAGTGTAGCACAAGCTAACCGCACACAGACGAAGCTAACAAGCTAACCGTTCAGTTGTGTAGCGCAAGCTAACGCTACACAGACAAAGCTAACGGAGAGCTAGGAAGCTACACAGAACTGAGGCTAACACAGGAGCTAACGACCGGCCAACCACCCAGAGGAGTCCTCACTTCTCCACATCTATACTCTGCATACTTCCTGTTACTAGGAGTCGTGTCTCATGAGTGAATAAGTCATTTATTAAAAAGCAAAACAATAGGGCAACTCTGGAAAAAGTTTTGTGAAATGAACAACTTGACTATTCTGACTTATCGTGTCATAATATAAATTGTAGGCAGAAGTGAAGCAGCTCCTAGGCTCATAAAACAAACATGAATTCAGTATACCGCCTTCGCCTCCTGTGATTTAGAGACTATCATGTTTAACACAAGGTAATTGTGATAAAGGCACCAGACTTATCCGCACCTTACTTATCTTAGCCCAACAGTTCTAGAAACTACTACAACTAAAATAGCCTTCACCAAATGGAGGTTGCCCTCCAGGTCAGAACACACTGACACAGAGAGGACACGGACACAGTGAAATCTCCACAGGAAACTGTACAAATGTAAAGGAAAACAAAGCCTACCTGACTCAGTGTCGTCCCCGGTGACAGCCATGTTCCACGCCTCCAGACCCACAGCACCCCTAAGAGTCGCTCTCAAATACAAATTTCCTCAACCCTGTCCCACAGAGTGTTCTTCACTCTGTCTCTCTCTTCTACGGTTCTCTCTGACCCAGTGTCTCTCACTCTCTGATTCTCTCACTCTCCCTCACTCTCTTGCTGTCTCTCACTCTCTTGCTCTCTCTCACTCTGTTTCTCTCTCTCACTCTCTGGCTCTCTCTACAACTCTGTTTCTCTCTCGTACTCTCTGGCTCTCTCTCTCCGTCTCCGTCTGGGTTCCTGTACACTAGAGTGGTGACCCAACAACGTTTGACACCAGATTACCATTGGGGGTGGTGACATCACGGTGACGTCACCGCGGGTCGCTGCATGCTAAGCCCGTGGGGGGGAGGGGAGGAAGAGAGGGGTGTGGGTGTGTGTATTAATAGACCTTGTGACGCAACCGGGTAACAAACAAGAGGATATTGTGTCCCAGGCGAACTGTGAGCACTAACTACTGTGTGTGTGTGTGTCTTTATACCTATGTGTGTGTGCCTTAATGCCTTTGTGTGTGTGTTTGTGTCTTGATACCAATATGTGTGTGTGTGCCTTAATGCCTGTGTGTGTGTGTGTGTGTGTGGGTGAGCCTTTATACCTATATGTGTGTGTCTTTATGTCTGTGTGTGTATGTGTCTTTATAGCTATGCATTTGTGCGCCTTTATACGTGCGTGTATGTTACTGTACCAATATAATGTTGCTCTTCTTCTGACAAATGTTATTTTGTAAGTCATTTTGGATAAGAGTGTCTGCTAATGCCCTAAATGTAAATGTGTGTTTGTCTTTATACGTATGCGTGTGGGTCGTGTAAATATCAATCGTAACTATAATATACAATCAAATACATATTATACAGTATAAACCATGTTTAGATAATTACTAGTCAATTGAAATGGAATGTCTATACATTCTCCTCGGATAGTTTGCGTTTGCATTGCCACTGGAGCCACGAAGTCTGATACTGAGGCCAATCGACTGACATCTTTGTTGTGTAGATTACTTTAACAGTCTTGCAGCCTTGCAGACATCTCCACTTCCCCCATAGTGTATTGCACTTTAACTTGGCCTCTCCCGCCAATCCTAAACTCTCCACGATGGTCAAACATGATGGAAAAGTTTCCTAATAGGAATCATGTTAACAAATTGTTTCACTGGATGTATGCTTGGTAACTTTGCTGCCCGTCTCTTCACCTGATCAGGCTCTAATATTAAATCAAATATTTTGCTGGCCTCTTTAAATCCAGCTGCTAAATACATTTTAGGCCTTCATTTTTAATTCTGTTTTATTTTGTTGCATGAGATGTTTTTATGTGAAGCACATTGAGCCTGCCTTCTGTATGAAATGTGCTGTATAAATAAATTTGTCTTGAAGTAGTTTACAGACTACGGACTACAGTGCGTCGATTCACTAAAGTGAACCAGACTGAACCGCGGCCCCTCCAGACGGCTGCAGCGCAGACACAATTATTGATGGACGGTACCTGGCAACCCAAAGCTGACAGGAACAGGTAAGTCATGTAGAGTCTTGGTTAACCGCTAGAGGGCCGCTGGTGCTCATATTGACATGTTATCATACACTCATACTTGGTGCATTAAAAAAATCCATTAGACTGCTTTGTAACACACTACAGCACTTTTCCTCTAACATAAGTGGCTGTAGTGTTTTGTATTTCTTGAATGAATTTGCATTTGTGATTCTTGAAACCACGTTTATGTTACCGTGGACCTGAGATGTCATTCATGGGTTAAAACTGTGCACAACCCTAACTTCAGATCCAACCCTTTTTAAACAGATCAATTATGGGATTGCATTTTTACTGTTGCTTTGCATCATCTAAAAGCTGTGCTGCCAGTAAGGAATATGTAATCCAACCACTAGACCAGGGGTCACCAACACAGTGCCCGCGGGCACCATGGCGCCCGCAAGGACCACATGAGGCACCCGCAGGCCTGTTCTAAAAATGGCACTACTCATTCTTGAACAACTCTTTCCCACCTTTTTAAAGTCATTGTTGATAATTATTGTGAGAAATCATTAACATGACTTAATTAATTAACATGTCTTCACATAGATGAGTATCATTAATCATTAATAGTAATATATAACTAAAGGCAAACTGAGCAAATTTGTTATTTCAGAAGAGTGTATAGAACTGGGTGCCCTTCGTATGGCTCAGTACCCATGAAGTAGCTCTCTGTTTCAAAAAGGTTGGTGACCCCTGCACTAGACTGAGGCAAAGGAACAAATACTCCCTCAAAACAAATAGCATCATTAGAACCATTCCTCTTCATTGTGTAGGCCTATTCTCTTTCTTGGTCTTAAATACAGGCTCTGGGTCTCCTTGTATGGTCTCGACTGCTAAAATCTGGGAAATACATTTACATTTATAGAAACGATAACCAAAGTACCTACAAAGAAGCCTAAAGGAATACAGTCAGACTTTGGATTCTGTTGGAGGCCAAATGGCGCAGCGAAACTCCCCGCTAGACAGGGACAAATACTGCTGTTCCATCTGTCTGGATCTGCTGTTTAATCCGAAGACTCTCGCTTGTGGCCACAGCTACTGTTTGGACTGCATCACAGGACACTGGGACAATGAGGAGGACGTCTACAGCTGTCCCCAGTGCAGACAGACCTTCAAAACAAGACCAGCTCTGGTAAAGACCACCGTTCTAGCCGATGTCCTGGAGGATCTCAAGAGGACACGACTGCGAGACGCTCCCCCTGGCCACTGCTATGATGGACCTGAAGACGTGGGCTGTGATGTCTGTACGGGGAGGAAGATGAAGGCCATAAGGTCCTGCCTAGGTTGTCTGGCTTCCTTCTGTGAAGAGCACCTCCAGGGTCACTATCAAGTTCCTGGGTTGAAGAGACACAAGCTGGTGGAACCAACAGCAGACCTTCAGGACAACATCTGCCCCCATCACGACGAGCTAATCAGGATGTTTTGCTGTCAGGAACAACAAAGTATCTGTTGTGTTTGTGCTGTGTATGAACACAGAAGCCATGACATGATCTCAGTCGAGGCAGAGAGAAATAAAAGGCAGGAAGACCTCAGCAGCCACCAGAAAACCACAAGGACAAGAATCCAGAAGGGATGGGAAGACCTCAAAGTGCTTCATCACAAGATGGACGCCATCAATCAGTCTGCTGATTGAATATCTCTGAAGTAAGGATCATAACATTTCCGTCAAATACTTAAATACTAATGTCTTTTGCTTTTTAAAATAGACCACTATACAGTTTCACACTATTATAGAAGTTATTCACATGTATATATATATATATACTGTTATTCTGTGGCTCTTATTTGAAAATAAAATCAGCACAGTGTGTTCATGTAATTCTTCATGTGAACTAAAGGTTAAGATGTGAGCATCGTGGTGATGGTGAACGTTGGGTCAGGCTCTCTCCTGGTGATTGGTAAGGTAACCCCTTTAGCTTCATCCAGTCCTCTGCTAAAGGCTCCTCAAGATGTTCACCCTTTTACCAGTGACCAGTCAATGTAACATCTTTACATAGAAGACAAATTAATCCTACCTAGTCAGATTCAAACTCAAAAGTTTGGCGCCTCCTGGTGGATCAAACACCTAATGCTCCAATGACAACGGCTGGAAGCATCACCCAGCGTGGCTCAAGTAAGTCATCTCATGGAGGTTGACCTCCCCAAATTGTAGATGACAGAGGAAGCTGGCATGGTCCTTATGACTGATTATTGACAGAAACGTTCGTTAGCTGTTAATCTAAAGCAGATGCCAGCTGCCAGTGTTGTTGAAGAATTTACCCAACCGGATTCTGCTCTTTCCTGGCAACCAGGGCGCTGTATGGAATTCAACTAAACATCATGGAGATCAAGAACTGCATGCCTCCTCTAGCAGGGTTTGGTCAAATTATTACCTTTTTTATTATACAATCTTCACATGATCAAGGGCGTCAGTTTGTTTTTAGAAGTGGTGGGGACAATAACCATAAGCTTGAGTGTGGTCTGAAAAGTGCTGGGTACCCTTAAATGTAAGCTATTCATCCATTCAACGCTGCATTACAATATGCTCTACAGTGCATTGTCAGGTGTTGAAATTATTCGAATATTCGAATACTGGTTCGGAAAATTAGTATTTGAAGCTTAAATCAGTATTCGGAGCTTCGTTATTTTTTTTTTTCCACGTAGGTGACGTTACCAGAGCGAGGGAGGCAAACTATAAGCGTCAGCGACACCAAGCAGAGAAGCGAGAGAGGTGGAGGCAGAATAGATATCTTGTTTCCCTTTACTTTATAACACAACATTAGCGGGATCTCTGGAGGAAAAGTAATACTTAAAACCTTAGCTTAGTTGTTTGTTTACGTTCGCTGTACAGCGCCGCGCAAATCAACTGTGACTGGCTTGCTGCAGAGCGTGAGCGTCTTGGGAATACCCGGTCAATATAATGGATATAATATGGACACATAAGACAATCAATATTCGGTATTTGTTATGGATTTATTGTACAAATTCCCTGAAAAGATGCACGTTCCAGGATGAATTGAAAAGCTCCCGTAAGGGCTGAGATGACAGAGAACAGCTGATTTGGAACGGAGCAACAGCTGTTCGCTTTCATGGGGAAAAACTAAGGAACTTCAACCTACTTAGGCCTACTAATTAATGTTCAAAAGCTATTAAATCTTCAACAAAATATGCAGATACTGTCAAAATCGGTTCCAGGGAGTATATAAGGATTATTAATGTTGTTTTTGATGGTGTTTTTTTCTGGAACGAGTATTCGAATATTCGCTCGGAAAAACCAACGATTCAAAGCCTGAAAAATGGCATTCGGGCCAGCCCTATGAAGATCCTATTCGAACAATAAAAGTTGAAAACCACAGTTTGTGTTTTGGCTTGTTTTGCAAAACAGCGTTGGAAACACCAGGGCATTGGCTCGGGATATGTAGGCCTAATACTAATACACACAGGACAAAGAACAGTGTTGGCAATTTAACACTTATCTTGACATCAACAGAATTTACCAGACAAACAATGCCAGACTGTAAAGGGGGTACGAAATGAAACGAGGTACTGAGCATCAGCCTTTTGAAGACGAGCAAGGGCTGCTGGTAGCATATGTTATGCTGCATTAAAAAAAAGAAGAAAAATACAAGCACCCAGAGGAGAATTGCATCTGCCAAATCCTGACCACCAGCAAACACTTGCGAAGGACCAATGTAGACTTCACTCGTTACAACATCATAAGAAAATTGTCCGCAAATAAAATCCCCTTCAGTTTAGGATAATCACACAGGTTATGCGAGAACATATTTATGTCAGGATAGGCCTACCGGGCTCCAAATCATCACATATCTCAATCAGACAAAACCAACTATAACCACATTGGCATAGCAATCGCACTGTGTGTAGCTGCTACTAGCTGCAATCTATATGTACAATGCTGCATACTAACTGGAACACCAACCAGAATCAGATCACAATCGCTTGGGACCGTTGGTAACCTTTGGCCAGGTCATCACGATTCACGAGCAAACAGAACCTGCAGCAAAGTTTACGTAAACCAATTTCTTACCTTATGTGGCCCTCCACATGCAGGCTAGATGACGTATCCATATCGATATTATCCAGTGTCACAAACATGCTTTTTATAGGAAGCAAAAGGACCGGCTATTTTCTGAATAAAAATGACAATTTTGGCTGTCTGTCTTGAAACTTCTCCAGTGCGTTCAAACCAAACGCAACGGGACGACAAGATCCCATACAAAGTGAACGTATAGACGCGTATCGGGCGAATATTTTTGATTTGTCGCGCCACACTTTCGCCATGCACAGGCAAGAGCGTTCACGAGGATTTGTGGCGCTAAAATGTGCGCTTTCAACTTGTACACGAATTTCGCGTGATGACAGCCAATCAGCGTTCAACAGCGTGGCCACTGAGTGACATGTGTAACGTAACAGCCAATCAGCGTTCAACTGTCAAACTCAGCGCAGTGCAGTCCGGGGTGTACTGCAGCATGGAGGAGAAAGTGATTGTTGCCGTTTGCGACTCTCGGACCTCTATATATAATAGTATATAATATAATATAATTGTATATATAATATCACGACCAAAAGCTCTGTGTGCCTCCGGATGGCCGTAGCAGGGATCTCATAGGGATTGGGCTTCTCGGGAGTCGGGGTTTGTTTACCGGCGTTGCCATGGTTTCCGGTCTTGTGTGTTCCAACGGTTTATTAGGTAGGCCTATATAATAAATTATGTCTTCGAGCGCGCCTATTGCATGATTTTAGACTCGACGATTTCAGTTGAGTATGTGGGGATTTTAATTTATTTTTATTTATTTTTACACTTTTTTAAAACTGGTGGGGACAAAATTCGTATTTCAAATAGTGGGGGGGACATGTCCCCCCGTCCCCCCCGTAATCGACGCCTATGATGATTTATTTTAGAAACAGGATAAGGTTTAAATTGCCTTGGATACTGCACATACGTATATCGAGTAAGATAATCAATAGGGATGTCCCGATCCGATCCACGGAATCGATATCGGTCCAATAATGGACAGGTACGCTGGATCTGATATTGGAGGGGAGAAATAAATACGATCCGATCCGCGCAGCGTGTCACGTGATAACAACAGTAGAAGCTAATTAGGCATGAGAGCTAGCCCATGACAGCTACCTGTTTGTCATGTCAGTGGTGTGGCATTAGCTATTTGTTTAACTCTTCACTTTATTTGTTTGCAACCACTTTATATTTAAATGTTGTGCATCTTTATATTGTTTACTCCATCTAGACTTTTGAACTCTGTTCAAATCTTTTGACTTGATTTATACCATTCAATCCATCTTTAGTGAGATGTTTTTAGGTGGCTTATTGGCAAATATGCAAAAAGTGCTTCTATATCTTAATATTATTATTTGTTCAAGAGCAAAACAAAGTATCGGACTGATATTGGTATCGGCAGATAGCCAAAGCTGCACTGTCACTATCGTATCGAAAGTGAAAAAGAGTTATCAGGACATCCCTAATAATCAACAATCAAATGTCAAAACAATTACCACCTAGAGAACTATTTTTCACATAATTATCTCCATTGTTCTACAACATACCTCCCTATCCCAGCCTCTGCTGTGCACTGGGCGTGTACACTAAGGGAAAGATGAACAGATTTACAGTAAGTGATGAGCAGAACACTCACAGTGAAGCCCAAAGGAAACAGTCAGACTTTAGCTTCTGTTGGAGGCCGAATGGCGCAGCAAAGCTCTCTGCTGGACCGGGACAGATACTGCTGTTCGATCTGTCTGGATCTGCTGTGTGATCCGGGGACTCTCGCTTGTGGCCACAGCTACTGTTTGGACTGTATTACATATTACTGGGACAATGAAAAGGACATATACAGCTGTCCCCAGTGCAGACATATCTTTGAACCAAGACCAGCTCTGGTAAAGAACACTGTTCTAGCTGATGTCATGGAGGATATCAAGAGGACACGACTGCGAGACGCTCCCCCTGACCACTACTATGCTGGACCTGAAGATTTGGGCTGTGATCTCTGTGCTGGGAGGAAGATGAAGGCCATCAAGTCCTGCCTGGGTTGTCAAGCTTCCTTCTGTGAGGAGCACCTCCAGAGTCACTATCAAGTTCCTGGGTTAAAGAGACACATTCTGGTGGAACCAACAGCAGACCTTCAGGACAACATCTGCCCCCTTCACGATGAGGTAATTAGGATGTTCTGCTGTCAGGATCAACAAAGTATCTGCTGTGTTTGTGCTGTGAGTGAACACAAAGGCCATGAGATGATCTCAGTCGAGGCAGAGAGAAATAAAAGGCAGGAAGACCTCAGCAGCCACCAGAAAACCACAAGGATAAGAATCCAGAAGGGATGGGAAGACCTCAAAGTGCTTCATCACAAGATGGACGCTATCAATCAGTCTGCTGATGAAACATTGAGTGATGTCGATGAGGCCTTTGCTGAGATGATCCGTTCCCTTGAGAGTCAGAGGTTGGACATTAAAGAGATGATCAGGACCAATCAGCAGGCTGCACTGAGCTGGCTAAAAGACCTGCATACGGATCTGGAGTGGGAGATCGTTAACATGAAGAGGAGTGAAGCTGACCTGAAGCATCTCTCCCACATTCAGAGCCACGTCACGTTTCTACAGAACTACCCTCAGAACGTGCATCTCAAGGAACACAATGGCTTAACAACCAGAGATATCCCTCCAATGCTGGACTTGGAGAACGTGACTGGAGCTTTTGCAGAGATGACAGATAAACTAAGGAAATTCATAATAGACAATATCTCTCAGATTTCACTGGCATTGGCTCAGGCTGATGATTTACCTTCAACGCACCCTGAGCCACAGACCAGAGCAGATTTCTTACAACATGCATGTGAAATAACATTTGACCCGAGCACAAAAACCAAATCCCTGTCTCTGTGTGAGGGTAACCGAAGAATGACGTTGTCCGGACAAAAACAGCAAGAGGAGAGAGTGGGGAACTGTCTGAGCCAGGAGAGACTGACCGGGAGAAAATACTGGGAGGTGAAGTGGACAGGACACTACGTCTCCATCGCTGTGGGTTACAAGGACAGTTCGTGGAATACAACAGGGTTTGGAAATGATGACAAGTCTTGGTCTTTGACTATTTGCCAAATCAGTATTGAATTTGAACACAACAGAATCATCACTAAAATACCAGGTTGCCGTCCCTCTAGGCTGGGGGTGTACCTGGACTACAGAGCCGGTACTCTCTGCTTCTACAGCATCTCTGACACCATGACTCTACTCCACAAGGTCCAGACCCGATTCACACAGCCCCTCCATACTGGCATTTGGCTGTATGAACGACCAGGGGTCTTTGCAGAGTTCTGCTATCCTCTGCAGCTATAGGTTAACACATGATGCAGTGTTATAAACACAGTTTTACCATCTACAGGTATAGGTTAACACATGATGCAGTGTCAGAGCATATGTTGGGGAATAGGGTCCGTCAACAATTGTGACGATTTAATCATATGGGCTGTCTCAGTCATATAGACACTATTTTAATGATTATCCATGGGACTGTATATGAATAATTGTGTTGTGTATTTTAGTCAGTGAGATGATAAAGACACTTAAACCTGCACTATAAACTTTAAGTAAATCACTGAATGAGTCTCTGCTATGAGATTTGAACCTAGCCTCTGTTGTCAGGGTCACCACTTTCTCCTCATCCAGTCCCGGTTAAAGGCTCCAGAATGAGTTCACCAGTTCACCAATGTGAAGTCAATGTAATGCAAAGGTTCTGAATACCTCCCACCAAGTCAGATTCAAGCCTTAATTGTTTAGTTCGTAAAGTTTGTTGCAATTCTAAAGTTTGGCTACACCTTGTTGATCAAACACCATACTCTTTCTCATACTCATCAAAAGTAAATCTAAGAAGTGGTTGATAAACTTGCCTGACCAGATCTGCCTTAACTGCCAAGCAGGGTGTTATTTTTTTTTTTAATTTAACGTCATGAAGCTTTTGAACTTCATAGCTCACTGTCACTGTAAATGTGACCAACAGGACAAGCAAGCATGGTTCAGTCAGAGTCTAAAAATATCATATTATTGGATGCTCAGGTCCTGATTTAGTGTATTTAAATTAGAGAGTGATATGATAAAATACAAAGTGCAGGTTAAAGGTCTTTAGTGCATGAGTTGTGTACTTAACCTCTGGTCTCATAATGGTACCAATAAAACACAATCTCTCTTTCCACTTTCCACTTTATCATGATGTGTTTTGTTATTGTGGGAGCTATGCAGTTGTAAGATTTAATTGTAAAACATTTATTTAGTTTGTTTGCTCAATATAAAATATGTTTATTTTCTCGTTTGTATTATAAATTAAAGTCAATTTGAGTTTGTTTATGCTTTTGTTTTGAAATTATTACTAGCCTATATATAGGGCATAGGTAAGACAGGCACTGGGAAGGGTCATGTTTTTTTACCAGCTGTACGAGAGAGACAAAGGAGATGAGGCGGCCAGTTCCCACTGTTGCACATTTGTTTTGTTTGCTTGTAAGATCAGAAAATAAACCTTCAAATTCACGACTGGACAGTTGACTCTTCTCCCTGCACTGCGTAAGATTCGTCCCCCTGATGCAGAGCCGCTGCGGGGGGGGGGGGGGGGGGTCACCAGTACTACGGTGACGGTTTCGGGGTGCCCTGGCAATTGCTCCCGCGCCCCCTCCCTTCTCCGTTTGTTTCGTATATTTTAATTGACTAACGCATTTGCCGCCCTAGGCGGTCGCCTAGGTCGCCTATGCCGAGCGCCGGCCCTGCCCTGGTGCCTCAGTGGCTATTTTGATTACGTTGCTTTGTTTGATTTCTTAATTTTCAAGTTATTGTTTTATTGAGGACAAATCGCCACTACAGTTATGTTGTTTCACGTCTTCGTTGAATACTGGATTCTGATTACGGCAAGAGTGTAATCAGCTTATTTCGACTTTAAAAGCATGATTTCTGTTATGATATCTGAAGAGGTTAATGATGAATACTAATAACATGTAAAAAAGGCACAAAAAGGCCAAAAATATATAGATATTTTTTTCTTATTTGTCAATCTTACTCTTACCCAGTGTCTGTTTGAGAAAAGGGAATTTCTATTTTTTGTTATGTGTGTTACATTGTTGGTATAGGACCATGTATTTTTCATGATCATATGATGATAATAAACGTACTTGTACTTACCATTTGTGCAGTGCATTAACTAGTTCAAACTGTGTCCCTGCTGTGATAAGCAAAAACGAATTACCTTTGGATCTTTATGGACCCCTCGGCATTAGGCGCAGGTTGGTTACTGCCTAACCTACAGTTAGTTAGCATGCTAGCCTGTTCCAGTATGAAAACAACTGAAAAAAATCTTAGCTGAACTTTTGTCATTGAGTGCTCGTGTCCAATCCAATCGAACCACATTTTCTAACGTTAATGTTGACATTAACATTACGGTTAACTTTGATATTAACATCAATATTGCAATTAATATTTACCCAGAGAACGGTGACGGTGTGAGTACGAGATGTGTTCGGCTGCCAGATCGGCTCGGGGGTCGGTAGCCGGTGTGGAAGCGTTTTTCCGCTCCTATGTCAGTGCGTGTGCCCGTGTTTGTATCCAAACAGATACACTGCAATTCACATACACACATACAGCTGAATGTGGTAACACATTATAGACATTCTTATAGGCCTACCTTGACATTTTTACTATTTTACAGATGTTTTTTTAAAATTATAGAGCAAAGATACCCCTAGTGGAAACGAGGAAAATGTTACAATTTTTATTGTTATCAGTTGTATAGGCAAGGACACATTTCATTGAACATCTGGAAAATCATAACAATTTTTTTTCAAGGAATAGGGTGAATATCTAATATGAACACATTCATGAATTCATCCTCAATTCACCATCTAAACATGCCGTTTTTTATGGATTTACATTTAGCTGTTCCTCAGTTCTATCAATGTATTGTCTTATTTATTCTGTTTTGTATGAGCAAATAAAATCTCATCAATCATATGACTGTCCAAGTTCTTCATTTTCAGTTAATAGAAACTATAGAAAATACTGTCTGAATATCTTACTTTAAGGCCGTGGCTACACCAGACGCGGAAATTTTGCTTTGCGGACGCGTTGTGAACGCAGCAGAATTCGAAACCGTTGAAAGCAATGAGAGTGGCTACACCAGACGCTGAAATTGAATGTACCGCGCCGACATTTCCGCGCGGAAAATTAAGACATAGACTGGTTTCTATTTTTATTATTTTCCGCGAGGTTTGCGTGGGCCTTTTAACATAGAGTATGGTAATAAATCAATAAGATGTAATTGGTGTCCTGTCGCTGGAGATCTGCACCAATCACTGACAGGATGTGGTCCATCTGCGTTGGTGTCATACGAAAATACGATCGATGGGTTGCAGCGTTAAAACGCAACTCCTCCGCCAGGTTGTAAAATACCCCTTGCTGTCGCCTGCGCTGGTTGATTGCAGTCACCCAGGTCCGTTTCCTCTTTTTAATCCTTTGGAGGATAACAAGGATAACAAGTAAGGCAAGTGCCTTCCTCCTATTCACTGTAGGCACTGTAAAACAACTCTCTTGTGGTTAGATTGCACATCTGTCATCTATGCTAGACTATCTGCAACTAGCCTGTCTGTCATTAACGAATTAATCAGTTAGTTAGTATCACACAAACATACGTTTAAAACAACTCTGTAGAGGTTAGATTATTCGCAGTTTTTCATCTATGCTAATATGTCTGCAACTAGCCTGTCTGCAATACCAAAGTTTTACATAACTTGCTATATATCAAACCTACTTAGTCAGACTAATATTATATTGATCTTTGACGTGGAAGCTGGTTACCCTAGCTATTTCATTTGCAACTAGTTTGTTTGTATCAAATTAGTTAGTTGGTCACTTTCTTACCAACGTAACTTTGTATCAATGGTTTATGGTTTATGTCCGTTGATGGTTGCTTGGTAACTATGTCTAGCTCAAATTTAACATTATACGAATGTAGTTTGATTTACGGGTTGCTGTAGACTTAATACTTAACCATGTTACTCTGATCCAGATGAACTGGTGCCGATGAACTGTGGTTTATAAAATATATAAACACAGAGATCAAAAAAGATAAAGGAGCCATTTTTAACGCGTCCAGTGTAGCCGGTTAATTTAAAATTTCCGCTTGGTGAACGTTCTATTTCCGCACGGCAGAATTTCCGCATCTGGTGTAGCCGTAGCGTAACAATGCCAATCCTTACTTTAACATATGTGAAAATAAAAATATGCATTCATCAGTGCTTTTAGACGTGTTTCCAATGGCTTTGTGAGAGAACGGGCTCCGTTCAATGAAATCAAAACCAACTGATTGAGCACCGTTTATAAACAACCCTTCCGTGTTTTGTCCGTGTCGATACGTCAAGTGTCGATACGACATCGTAATGTCTGTACTGGAGTTCCAAGTGCAGGTGGTGACGTATATAATTTGCATCGAGAGCAGCGACGAGCTGTAGTACACTCACACAAAACCTAACATTATCAAACTTCTTTGAGATTTTTTTTAGTTTTCTTTGCATGAAAAATGATTATTTAAATCCACAAACAACATATGTGTAATCCAGGGAAGACTGGGACCACAAAAAAGAATTACTTTCTCTCCAGTGAAACCCATTCATATTTTTCGATCTCATAGGTCCCATGGGCTCTACCGGAAAGGGCGTGACTTCGCCACTTTATTGCAACGACCTTTGGAGGCAAATACTATAAAATAATTTACATAAAATAATATACTCTGCAACATACATTCAAAAGGTTCAAAAATATATTCCTCCCATTAGAATTTGCCTAGACATACAAATACCCGGGCTGACGGACAGACTGGTGGGAGACCTTTTTATGGTCCCACGTTCCCGCAACTCAATGACCACGCAGACTATGAAGGTATTATTGTAGCAAAAGTCTTTAGCACCTGTAACTGCAGAATTTGAATGCGTACACTAAAGTCACAGTAAATTTGAAGTTGTATATATTTATTTTGCATGTGTACTCTAAAGTCACAAATGTGTAACAGTACATTTGTAGTCGTAAAAAAAATATATATATATTTTTTATACCATTGTAAACACAAAATAGGGTCTACGAGTACGCTAATCTGTGTTACAGGTGCACAAATCCTTTTGCTACAATTATTGCAGCGCAGTTGGTGCAAAACACATTCGCACACCCGTGTTTCATAATCTGAGAACATGCCCAAAAGGTGTGCATTCGTAAACCCAAATTTGAACAAATGCATCAGAAATTGCACATCTGTGAACGCTATATGTTAATTCAGCATTTTAATGAGCGAGCACAAAACCATTTTACAACTGCTCGAATCTGCTCCTGCAAGTCTCAGCTGTGGGGTTTTTTGCAGGTTGTTTTGCAACACCCCTAGGTGGTAAATGTGTAGCAAAAGTATTCGTATCCGTAGATGACAGAGCGTCCGTGAGCGGGACAAAATAGTCCCGCCCATAATTTCCTAATCCAATGAAATTCGCCGGCAGGGATGCATTTCTCAAATTACAGTGACGGCTGGTGGTGATTTTGGGTGGGTGGGCTAAAGAATGCATTACATTTATCAATACTTCACAGGGTTCCAGACGCCATGAGGTCACCTTTATATCTCTGTTCATAACTTTCATATAATGTGAATGATTTTTAAACAAGATTAAGGTGTAGAGAAAGGCATGTCTTTATTTGAAGCACAATTATAAATAGAAGAAAAATTAGGTGTTTAAAGTGCTTCACTGAGCTGAAATTGAACATTTCGAACTAAACCATTAAGCAAAATAAAACTTTTTTTGTGCTTAAAGTATTACACAATTAAAATGTTGACTGGTCTCCCTTTGCGCAAAATGCGGCTGTAGACGATCACACACTCTTTGGTAGAGACGTCTGTGTCGCCGTCAATCATGAAGGACATGTAGGCCTATGTGGCGTTTCCGACGTCCGCAGCTGTCTTTTGCTTTAAGGTGTCGCCCATTAGGCCTACTGCAATGAATTGTGCACATGCCATCTCATTGCTATACGTCGGGTTGATGTTTAATCCATTTCTCTTCATGAGAATAATTTCGGATTTAAATTGAGAATGGCAACTCCTCTTTGGCAATGTTGTATGCAACATTAAATGAGATCATTTCCGATTCCTTAGAGAACCTTATTGTTACTGCCTGTCGCTGAAATGCAGCTTGGAGAGGGGCCACTATCTCTACACACTTGTCACGTCATGTTGGGTTATTTAGACAGCTTTTTAAATGTTTCGATACGAAACGTAGTTGACCCGCTTACAAATGCACTATTACCGGCCATATTCTGACCGCACTCCTGACAGTAAATCTGTACACCGTTTGGTTGATGTGTCCCCAATCTTTTCACTTCCAATTTTTCCTCCAAAGACATTAAAGAAAACCGATTAGAAAGTAAATAATCCACTTCATTCATTTTCATGCTAACGCCCGCCATACTGCACTTGCGCTACTGACTGTGCTGTGATTAGTCGAAGGTCACTGTACTGTAGCTACTGTGCTAGGTCAGCCTTTGGGCTAAACTAGTTTAGCCCAAATGGGAAGCATATGAAGGGGGCGTGTCAGGGCACCTGTCAATCAAACGTCAATGGAAGCTTACGCTACTGCGCTTGGGCTGAATACATTTAGCCCATTCACAGGAAAAAAACGAAGATATATATATCCTGGGTTTTTCTGTCACTTTTTGGTGCTGTTGCTCCTTTAGGTTCTACCAACATTTAAAACAATATGTTCTAAGTTTTTAATAATATTTTTTTTATTTTCACTGTAAGAGGGATAGCCCTGTTAGCCCATTTATACCAGCCGTCCCTGACTGGGACCCATCGCGCGCCAGCCATGGAGCTATAAAGATCGCAGCATTCTCAGTACGTTTCTTTCTGGAGAAGTGAAGAGGGCGTCCTACTGAACGGAGGTGGGTATCCTACATTATGTAAAATGAAATGACTTAGTTCAAGTGAATTCTCCCCAAAGTATTGCATTAACATTTCTGAATTTATGTTATGGCGACCATTAAAATACATTCAAGGACATTTGCGGCATGTTAATGAAATACTTTGGGGGGAATTCACTTGAACTAAGTCATTTCATTTAACATAATGTAGGATACCCATCTCCGTTCAGTAGGACGCCCTCTTCACTTCTCCAGAAAGAAACGTATCCCGCGCTGGGTATGCTGCGATCTTTATAGCTCCATGACTGGCACGCAGTGGGTCCCAGTGTAATTTGAGAAATGCATCCCTGCCGGCGATTTTCATTGGATTAGGAAATTATGGGCGGGACTATTTTGTCCCGCTCACGGACGCTCTGTCATCTACGGATACGAATACTTTTGCTACACATTTACCACCTAGGGGTGTTGCAAAACAACCTGCAAAAAACCCCACAGCTGAGACTTGCAGGAGCAGATTCGAGCAGTTGTAAAATGGTTTTGTGCTCGCTCATTAAAATGCTGAATTAACATAGCGTTCACAGATGTGCAACTTCTGATGCATTTGTTCAAATTTGGGTTTACGAATGCACACCGTTTGGGCATGTTCTCAGATTATGATACACGGGTGTGCGAATGTGTTTTGCACCAACTGCGCTGCAATAATTGTAGCAAAAGGATTTGTGCACCTGTAACACAGATTAGCGTACTCGTAGACCCTATTTTGTGTTTACAATGGTATAAAAAATATGTATTTTTTTTTTACGACTACAAATGTACTGTTACACATTTGTGACTTTAGAGTACACATGCAAAATAAATATATACGACTTCAAATTTACTGTGACTTTAGTGTACGCATTCAAATTCTGCAGTTACAGGTGCTAAAGACTTTTGCTACAATAATACCTTCATAGCAGACGGACTGTCATGTTGTGGTGAGTCCCAGTCATGAAGTCGTGAATGTTGTGGTGAGTCTTGGTGAGTAAAGCCCTTTAAAGAATTGTATTTTGCGTTGCACAGCGTCAGTCTCGACCTGGTAGTAAAGTCAATACTCCACCGTTTTACTTTCGCAGGAGGAGCTGTTCGTCTGTACCAGCAGGGTATTATCAAAAGGCATTGCCGTTTTAAAGAGTTTAATTGGTTGTTTTGGATTGGGTTGGTAGCCGTTCTCCACTGAACACGGCTCAACAGTACCCCCTTCAGTCCAGAGAGAGACACGCATGCAATTACTTTTTTGGGGGGACTCCTGGCAACGAAACGTAAAACATCAAGTAAAGTAGGTTAGTTTAATTGAGTAGCCTTAGTGTCTAAATAAAATGTCGGACACTGGAGGCCATGGGTGAAACGCAGCCCTTAGATTCGGCGGTGAAGATAGGCTAAGCAGAAGCGATGCTTTGAGGATCAGACTAGACGTCACGTTCAATCAAACGCTTCGTGAATCAGCCAGCAGCCTACAACCAGCATACAACCGGGGCTTACACCCGACCCGGGACCACACACCCAGGGGCCACACCTAGGGCCTACACCAGGGCCCACACTGGGCAAATAACGGTTTAATAAAAACATACAAGTAATATAAATGACATGCAGTTCTTCGGTGACGGGACAGTAAATGTGATTTTGTCGATTTGTATCCGCTAAGTTACATGGAGGACCAATTCATTTGAATTAAACTTGGTCCCCCAATAGTCGTGGATCAGGAGCACGCTGAGGCACTGACCAGATGGTCCCCCACTCGGCCTCCCCCGCAGCAGAAGGGGAACCCCAGGGGGCCTGCCGGTGGGGGGGGGGGGGGTTGGGGGGTTCTTTATCAAGGGCGGGTAGATATTAACTGCTAAATTAGACTGAACCGACCGGCGTACTCGGCCCCAAGCTGTCATTACAACCCATGAAACAGCTTGTACGGGTCTATTTAATCGTTTTAATTGGCTTTTGCCCCAACCGTTTTCGGCCCTTACTGCGTGTCTCCACCAGGGGTCGCGGTTGGTCCAGAATGGAACGTTAATCATGCATAATGAGGGACGCTCTGAAGAAGAACGTTGGTCAAAATAAGAGTCAAAGTCAAAGTGTTTAATTTGTGCACAGTATCACACAGGCTAATGCTGAACAGGGAACGTCCTTGTTGCTTGGACTTGGCAAGCAACAAATATGTCGCAGGCATGAGAAATAATTTATATATATATATATATATATGTATGTGTATATATGTGTATATATATATATCTATAATATATGTTAAAAAAAGAGTCACAACAGGGTCAGAAATAGCTAACATATGGCCAGACTAGCAAACTACCAAGTAGATAAAGCACTCGCTGTGTCCCAGAGCATTTGAAAAAGGGAATAAAGTCCTGGACCAGGTGAGATCATCTTTGATGAGCACACCCAGGACTTGAGAGGAGACTCTCTCCCCTTCTCCCTCCCTCCCCCCTCCCCACCCAGCTCTATATCTTCTGCAGGAGGAAACAGCTTCCACCCTTCGTTCATCAACCTCCTCTGCCTGGTCCAGACCTCAGTGGTCTCCTCCTAGATGGTCCAGACCTCAGTGGTCCCTAGATGGTCCAGACCTCAATGGTCTCCTAGTTGGTCCAGACCTCAGTGGTCCCTAGATGGTCCAGACCTCCAGTGATATCGGCTCATAAATAATCAAACTCTTGGCCAATAAAGTGAAATGTTACTTTTAATGTTGTTATTAAGAGGTGCCTAATGTAATAATTATATTATTACATATTATATATACATAAATATGTATAGATAGATAGATGAATTATGTTATTACACCACTACAAGCCAAAAATAGCCCATTAATAATATCAAATATAATAATATTATATTTCATTTATTTTATTATTTTCCATCAGACCTCTCCTAATCGTATTATTAGAAGAGTCGTCATAATCTTGTCATCATCCCTACTCCTTATATTATTAATTTATTATTACTGTGATCACGTTATCTACACTTAAAACAAAACAAATTTAAAGTGATATCCTGCGAGTTTGCTTGCAACTTAAGCAGGCCTATGTTCCCTCAAATGCTGTACACACACACACGCACACACACGGCTACAGTGCGCCGTGCATCCGACACCACAATCCATTTTACATCACTTGATTTCATTCGGCGTTTAGCCTCATCGACCAGTCCACGCATGGAGGATCTGATCCCTGCGCGCCAAACATTACCAAAGTCGGCCACAGCGGGGAGTCCCAGTCGAGCTCCCAGCCTCCTCCCCCTGACCCCCCGCAGGCTTTAGCTGAGCCAAGAGGCAGGCCGGGCTACGGAGCCACAGAGCGGCTAAACAGGTGGTCTTGAAACCGAAGGCTCTCCAAACAACACACAACAATGTCGTCCGGGGGGGAAGACCACCACTTCGGGCTCTAGCGGCGGGTCTTCTCGAGGGCTGTACAGGAATACGAACCCGGAGGATTAGATTCATGTCCCTGTTGTTCTTTCCGTCGGAGCCCTCCTCCTCCTCGGTGCCACTCCGATCCCGGGCCACAGAACTCGGATCCTGAAGCATGAAAGTGACGGTGTGTTTCGGCCGGACCCGGGTGGTCGTGCCGTGCGGGGATGGGAACATTAAGGTCCACACGCTGATCCAGCAGGCGGTCATGAGGTACAAGAAGGCTATCGCCAAGGTAAGACCCGACCCGGAGACCCTCCGGGGCTTCTGCGGCTTTTGTTTAGGCTGCTGGAGCGACGCTGGAAACATGGAAACACTGTTGCGACATCCGAGGGCAACATGGCGCAAACTTAAGAGGGGGAGAGACAGAGAGAGAGAGGAGGAGATGTGTGTGGTTGTTTCATCGCACACAGACCGCTCCGTGGGGAGCACTGTGTTGTTCTGGCCCGGAGGAGGAGGGCATGGACCCGGCGGTAGTTCACCCGGTCCCATTCGGTCTGGGATCATCCGATACGGGGGAAAAGTGTGTTTGTTTACCGCTCAGAGCTACAGGCACTACCCGGCTGGGACAATGGTGGTCCTTTTACTTCTACTAAAGTCCCAAAGCCCCCCTGCTACAGTAGACCCCCCAGTTACAGTAGACCTGGTCTGAGACCCGGCGGAGGTCCCTGAAGTCGGGGACCCCCGTTAGCCTGTTAGCGCCTAGAGGTAGCCCCGGGTCCCGGGACGGTTTGGGTCCCAGGACGAGGAATGGGGGATGGATGTGTGTGTGCTGACCGATCCCAGAGCTCATAACCAGTAGGTCTCTGGTCTGTTGGGCTCTCTGAGACTACATGCGTCTGGAGAACCAGCAACACAAAGGGTACTCCTGGTCCACCAGTAAGGAGCTCATGAGTCGAGGAGTTGTTCGCCATTTCCAAGAAGGTGTAGTGCGGTGGAAGTAGAAAAATACCCCCGGTTGTGTTATCGATGATGGTTTAAAACAAAAGCCTGACCATCGAAGGCTCTCCACATAGTCAAATGGAAGTTCAAACTTTAATGGCGGTTGTTGTTTTAAACTACTGGCTGTGTTGTGCTCCTTGGCCGGACAATAGGCCCTGGAGGCGGGATGGGATACTGCAGTGGGCCGGTCCGGCTCTTATCCCCGAGGCAGCTGAGGAAAATTCTTCAAATCTTCTCTGGAGTCTGTGAAGAAAAGACGTGCTAGGGACGTCCACACCTCAGGGGTCTTATATTGTAAGATCCTCATCTTGCAGATCATGTGTACAGGCATAAATGATCAGAAATCCTCCTAACACATATTTATATGATGACCAGCGGGAGCTGAACCATTCCTCTAACTCACTAATCAGTTAGAAATTATTTTGGACAGGCGATGGTCAGATCATAAGTTGTAGGTGTCCTTTAAAGACCTAGCTGTTGATCTTACACAGGGTAGGTACTTCAAACTGACAGGGGTGAGATGACCCTAGGAAAACACCCGTCTCCCAGGCCTCAGTAAGCAGTGTGAACCAACCATACAAGAACTCGGGGGTTTTCTCTTTCCAAAAGGGTTCTCTCTCAGTTTGAACAATGTGGCCGTCCCAGTAGGGCAGCATCCAGTCCTACAGGAGCAACTAGTGACTTGTAATCAGCATAATCCCAGGAATAGTACAGGTTTGCCTGGCAACATAGTATGCTAACCCAGTTCTTTCGCCTACTACTTAGTCCATGGGGAGCTGTACTCCCACAACATGGGAGCGTATTCCCATGTTATGCAGGTTAGCCAACCAGTATGTGTGGCTGGCTCGTAGGCTCGGAAAATTGGCCCATGGTGAGTGATGTTATCTCATCTTACATCATAGATGCTAGGTGAGCTTAGCTTAATGTGTTGGGATGCTATAGAAGCATAGCTGGTTGTTTGGAGATGCAAGGTTATCTCAGCTGATAAGTTGGAGATTCTAGGCTAGCATTGCTGGGTGTTTTGGAGGTGCTAGGTTAGCAGGTTGGGAATGCTAATCAGGCTTAGCCGGGCGTTTGGGGATGCTAGGTGAGCTCAGTTGGGTGATGAGGGAGGGATGCTAGCTTAGCCGGTCAGATGGGTGGTTGCTAGGATAGCTTAGCATTGGTGGTTGGGACTGACAGGTTAGTGTAGCAGGGTGGTTAGGGATGGCAGGTTAGCATGTCCCTGCTCCACCTTCTTGGAGCAGGCAGTAAGGCGACACCGCTGGTCGTGACTCAGCGTGGTGTTAGCCGCCGTGTGTACAACAGGAGGGCGTCTCATGTCCGTCCGGACTTCCACAGGAAGCGGAGGAGCTGGGAGATCAGCTGGCGTCTGACAGGAAGACGTAAGCAGTGTTCCCGCCGGGGATGGTGATGAGGAGCTCCGATACCGTGCTGGTATCGGTGTGGTCACCCCCCCCCAGGAATGCCAAACAAATACCGAGCTGAGGCAGAACTCAGGAATGACAAGGCGAGAAGTGGGAAAAACCTTAGCTGTAACATACACACACACACACACACACACACACACACACACACACACACACACACACACACACACACACACACACACACACACACACATCGGTTAATTATCTACACAGTGGAAGCATGCACAGCACACTGGCTCTCTGATATTCTCAGCTATGTTCATTGTTGTTCATCAGCGGACGTTGTTTGTTTTCCTGTGTGTTGGGTTGTGTGTTATGGTGGTGCAGGAAGAGTGTACTGCCACGTCTCGTCCTGGGATAAAGAATGCATCATTATTTTATCATATTAGATATTACAACATATTATTACTAAGGTGTATCTATGTTCATACTGAATGATTGGACGCAAACATCTGGACTTATGACTCTCAGCCAAAAGGTTCTGGGTTTGAACCCCAGTCTATCTGTCTGCATCATTGAGCAGGAGGCCTTACCTCTTCCAGAATGACAGACGTTGAAGAGACTCCTTCACCGTGGGTCGCTTGGGGTGAAAGCGTCTGATCAATGACTAGAGAGTAGTGATTATATGTTAGAACTCAGAGCGCAGACACATCAGCTGTGGCGGGACGGGCCTCATCAGGGTATCCCATGTGCTGCCTGGCCCGGCAGACCCAGGGTCCGCCCAGACAAAGTGTATTGAGCTGGGAGACGTTTGGCATTGCCACAAATAGGATCTCCATGCAAAAGAGTTAGCTGGATAGGTAGCTGTCGGCGAGAGGTATGTTGGCTAGCATGCTGCCCCGTTCCAGGTCCAGGTGACACACATCTGAAGAAGCCAAAAAACAATATATCGCTGTCGGTACAGTAAGGATTTTCATAGAGCAAAGTGCCAAGCACTAACAATCGCGAGGTTAACCCATTCCACGTATACAACAAAGATAGCTAGGATAAGATGCTACACGATGCAAGTACTATTTTTAAGTGCAAGGACGTACAACATACAATAAGTGTATAAGAGGGGTGAAGGGTCTAGGTGAACTATATCGTCAGTTCATGTGTCCAAAACTGGACAGGCTCAGCATCTTGCTCTAGAATGTCCCCAGGTGGGGGAGGTAGACTTGGGTTTCTTCTCTCTGGGAGTCTAACCCCCTTACTGCTACACTGTTTGACCCCCGTACTTGACCCCTGAGAGCGGCAAGGCATCCAAGAAAATGCAGAGGACAAAGACGCTTTTATTGTGCTATGTGACACTGGAGCAAAGGAGTCGTTATTGTGAAAGGTGACGTGTTGTGGCTGTAGCCACGGCGATGACAGATGACTGGGAGAAACCGGAATCGCTCTCTTTTTAATCTCTCTTTTTAATAATGGTATACGGGTGTTGTCCTAGCGATGATTGTCCTGCCTGGACAACAATGCGACCCACTGTCAAACACAACTAACTAAATTCCTCTTTGAAGGCATCTCTGTAGCCAGCGCCTGCAGAACAGATCCAGGTCGAATGCCTTGCCCAAGGGCAGGGGCAGGAGTCTTAATCTAACAAGAGTACTTGAGGAGCATTGGGGCCGACAGCACTGGTCACAGACTGGGTCAACCGTGAGAGCCTTTTTGGGTCCATGCTTTACTGGGATCAGTGGCCCTAAGCAAGAACTTAAACCCTGCTACGGCTGATAAGACCTCCGCAGACATCTTTGACTTGTCAGTGACAAATACCTTTTACACATACACTACCAGACAGCAGCACCCAGCTATGTAAAGCGATGCAGAGAATGTTTACTGAGGGAACTCCTATTATTTGAATGTCACATTTAAAAGATGTGCACTCAGGGTTGTCAATCCAGTTATTTTTTGGCGGGGAGGGGGCCACCCCAGGCCTCCCCGTGGACTCGGCCCTGCTCCAGTTGAGCTGGATCTCATTCAGAGAGCCTGGCTGTCACTGAGTGCTCGCAAACCAGTCTGTGTAGATGTTATTTTTAAAAGCTAGCTAGTATGGTCTTAAAAATCAGTGTAGTAATACCATTCCCTATTGATATTCAAAACGCTGTTAGCCTAAACCATTGACAACATATTGATTAGCATATTAAATTAGCGCTACCTTAGACGCCGCATACTGGGTTTAATAAACACGTCTCATTAGCATAAGCTATTGATGCCTCACGTTTGATTAACATATGCAGTGTCGAACCGTTGCGGGCCATGTTGTCACAAACTGGGCAGACGGCCACGGATGTTGTAATTATGCAACAGAAACACTGAAGGAAGGTTTGGACGTCTCGCCATGCCAACAGCGGTCCAGCAGGGTGCCCTGCCTGCCCGCTGAGAGCTTGGCCGGCTTCTTCTGGTCTTAATTGTAGCTCTTCCGGACAGCTGGTCTCAGTGGTTGAGGTGCTAAACTGATGACCAGGACCCTGGCACAGAGAGTGGGCAACCCTGACGATGTGCATGGAGCTGGGACACATGTTGCATGGCAAGAAGGGCGTCATGAACGGGCCTGCGTAAACTAGCCAACTAGCTGTGATCCAGCTAGCTAGTTGCTGGCTGTTAAAGCTCAAAGAAACAGTTGAATGACATTCCAACCGTGTTGTTTGTTCTTTGCTAGATCTGATGCCAGTATTATAAGGCCTGACAGATCCGATTTTGTGGACTGTGCAATTTAACTATCCCCCGCACATCTGGGCGGACCCTCCCACTTGTGATGTCGCTTTGGGGGTGGGGTTAATGTCTGACAATGAGGACCACTTGTCGACGTTCCTTGGGACTCCGGAGGTCCCCAACAGCCAGCGCTGAGCAGCGCGGTGTAGAGAGGAGGTGTTTATATGTTCTTGAGGTGGGGGGGGCCCAGTCTGTTTAGCTGTAGGCCCGGCTCCAGTAAACAGAGCTGGGCTCAATGTAAACTGAGCAGCAAAGAGGAGATGGAGGGAAGGGAAATTGTCCAACGGTTTCTGTCTCTGCCGTCTCCATGTTTCACTATAGTTCTCTCGCTGTTTCTCTGTGTGTGTATACTGTTTATCTATCTATACGATGTAAAGCCGTCTCTGTATATTTAGGTTTTCTTTATGTCCATTGGCCTCTGGATGTTCCATTCCCTTTGAAACATCCAGAGGATGAAGTGGGTTATATACTCCACATGTCCCCTGAGGGTGGTGTTGTGTAACTCTACTGTTGGGCCGTCCTGCATGCTGGGAAAGCATACAGTTGTAGTTGTTGTTAAATTCTGTCCATTTATTTAAGTCCTGAACCACCCCAAAACATATTTTTATGTTGAAAATAGTACTGAGAATTGTGTAGCATCTTATCCTAACTATCTTTAGTACTGAGCACTGTGTAGCATCTTATCCTAACTACTGTGTAGCATCTTATCCTAGCTATCTTTGTTGTATACAGGGTAGGTGATTTTTGAGTGCCGATGCCGATTATTTTCAGAGAAAAATTACGATTACGATTTAATCGGCCGATTAAAAAAAAAAAATATATATATATATATATAAAACGTAGTTTTTGATACCTTAAATATACTTTAAACACTTTTGACGAATATGTGAATTGAATGCATAACCTTTGAGTGTTTTAGAATACATTTACAGTCAAAAATGAGTGTAATGTAAAATGTAAAATAAATAAATAACTCCCAATGTGCTGCGCTCGTGAGCAGTGACTAACACGTGCGTGCTGAGCAGTATGGTCTCACCGTTAGAGTCTACAGTATAACAAATTAACATGGCCTGGGACCTAAAGAAAAACAGGCACAACATGCTCAAACAACGCGTCTTGTGTACATTGGTGAGGTGAGCGCGCAGCTGCCTGAGCGAGCGTGCTTTCATGTTGCACGGTAAAATTCAATCTCCTTTTTTACTCCAGCTAAAGTTGTTAGTTAGCAAGGCGAGTAGGAGCGCAATCTGCAGGATACTAATCGCAATAACATTTATAAAAAAAATAAAATAAAATCGGTTGTAATCGGCGTCTTTTTGGCCGATGCCGATTATTTTCAAAAAGGCTATAATCGGCCGATTAAATCGGCAGGCCGATAAATCGGTCGGGCCCTAATACAGGGAATGGGTTAACCTAGCGATTGTTGGTGCTTGGCACTTGGTTCTATCAACATCCTTACTGTACCAACATAGATATTGTTTTTTCTCTTTCTTTTGACAAATTTACTTATTGAAAGTCGCTTTGGTTAAACGCGTCTGCTCAATGCCCTGAAAGTAAATGTGAATGTTTGTCTGTTGGATGCCAGCTGGTGGTCATCCTGCACCTTCCTAGAGGGCCACGTGAATTATGTTCCATCTTCTTACAAAGGGTGGAATATTGATCTGGATGGATGTCAGTCTGTGGCTGCATGCTGTGGTGCTAAGGTGTGAGACAGCTAACCGCTGTTCCACTGCTGGTGAAGAGATAGTCACATCAGGCCTCCACTTAATCAACAACAACATGAACACGAATCGTTGGTTTTGAGCCCTGAATAATACACCATAGTCTTGTTTTCAAGTAGTTTTCCTCTGAGCCAGAATGTATACAGCTATTGTGGAGCTCCGGCGTGGCCGGCGAACAGACCAGAGACTGTTCTCCTCGTTGGTATTCCTCCTACAGCTCCTTCCTCTGGTGTGGCTGGGGATCCCCCACTCAGGGGCAAAGGGGCTAAGCTAGTGCTAGGCTAGCTAGAGAGGCTGGGGTTAGGGCTGGCTTGGTAGGATGGGGTTGGGGCTAGATAGATGGGCTAGGGTTAGGGCTAGATAGATAAGCTAGGGCTAGCTAGATGGGCTAGGGCTAGCTAGATGGGCTAGGGCTAGCTAGATGGGCTAGGGTTACATGGGTTTTGGTGCAAGAGAGGGGGAGAGAGTGATCTAGCGATATGCCCGGTTGTGCTCGATATCATCCAGATCTATACTATTTGCCTCTATACCATCTTCAACTCCCAAATGTCCTGTCGGGTATTAATGAAGTACTTATCTATCTATGCTATCTAGACCTAAACGGTGTACATCTACAACTTCTAGTCTCAATTTCTATGACACTATACCACAACTTTAACCTTGTAGCTATGCTATCTGGATCTATATTTATGTCGTCAGGTGGGCCATAGCCCAAGGACTGAGGATTTGAAGTAAAGTTGGATCAGACCAGCATGTCCCTTTTAGCATGGTCTTCTATAGACAACAACAACAACAACAACAACAACAACACAATAACAAGCTTGTGATGGTTCCCCCGTCAGCGGTAAGAGGTGCAGACACCACAGGGTCCTTGGAGGCCTGCTCAGCAGTATCACCACGGCTGATATCGACCACAGCCCCGGAGCATCAGGGATCAATACATTATCCCAAAGCGTAGCCTGAAGTATCAAGGATCAATACATTATCCCGGTCCGCACCCTGGAGCATCAAAGATCAATACATTAACCCAGTCGGTATCCTGGAGCAGGAATGTTGTTCCTGGATCTCCATTCAGACGAACAATGTCAGAAATACAAGGACCATCCAGCGGGAGGTTAAGAAGCCTTTTTAGAAAGCGTTTAAGAAGCCTTTTAGAATGCTTTAAACCAGCCATATCACTGGATGTTCAGACTGTATCTCTGAAGAAGGGTGGGGTAGGAAAGTTCTTGTGGCTGGGCGGAACGACCCAGTATAATAATATCATGCATCATATCAGATGTCATAACATCTCAAATAGATTGGCAGTGCTGATATGAGCGTCAACCCAGCAGCACAGAGGGCTTTTAATAAGGGATTACGAACTGGTTCTCAAGATGTCGTGATATTTCCTTTGTGATTTGATATTAATATTTTAAGAAAAGACGCCAAACAATGTGTGGGCGATGTTTGAAGAAAACATGGGATGAGTTTCATTAATATTGCTTTCATGAATCCACTTTCTTCATTAGGGTCAAACAGTAGCAGTGTTCAGTTTAATATATATAGTCATTTGTATTCTCTGATTCCTGTCTCTATCGTGTGTCATGTGACAGCAGACCTTCTCTGGGGACTTGATGAGCTCTTATCTACTGATCTTCTATAATGAGTGAGCAGGCACTCTCTCTCTCTGGCCGGGTTTTCCTTGTTGGGGAGAGAGAAGAGGATAAAGGCGAGAGGGAAGGAGAGAGGGCAGTGGAGAGAGGGGAGAGAGAGAGGGCAGTGGAGAGAGAGAGGGGAGAGAGAGTGGACAGAGGAGGAGAGGAGAGGGAAGGGGAAAGAGGAGAGGAGAGGGAAGGGGAAAGAGGAGCGCAGAGTGAGTGACGACTTGTGACATGGTTTAA
This sequence comes from Gadus macrocephalus, assembly GCF_031168955.1. Classification (NCBI taxonomy): domain Eukaryota; kingdom Metazoa; phylum Chordata; class Actinopteri; order Gadiformes; family Gadidae; genus Gadus; species Gadus macrocephalus. The sequence goes on from NC_082389.1 coordinate 9,676,644, forward strand.
TCACGTCGGATGTCCCTTTAAAAATGGGTGCACTACTTTGGCTGATGAGGCTTTGTGTTCTAAAGATAGCGCGGCCCGCCGGGCTGTGACTGATGAACACCGGCTCCTGTAGAGGCTGGTGGGGGGGGGGCGGTCTCTGGGTCCACACTGTGGCCCTGGCTTTGGCCCCTCGCTCACCCCACGTCTGACCCACATTTACATACCTCCTCTCCTCTCCGGCTGAGAGGTCTCTCCTGGGTCCATGGTTACAGTCGTGTGCCTCTAAGGTTGTTAGTGTCAGATCCCAGACAGGTCCTGTCTGGGATTACTAGAGTACGTCTTGAGGTAGGATATGTCCTCACTGATCAGCATATTGCTCTGTTAGTTTACCTTTTGATATTCTTACCTGCTTCTCCTGAGCTGGTGGTAGAATACACCCATTTAGTATATTTTATAACTCGATTCATTCCCAAACAAAAGTATGATTAACCTGTGTTGTGTTCAGCGTGTATGAGTCCTCTGGTCTTGGGGTGTTGTGGTGAGTGTGAGGAGAGATATTATCAGTGGGGGGATTAGTGGTCGAGTCTGGGTTAGTGTTAGTGTTGTGTCACGGCCGGACAGGTGTGTGTGTGTGTGTGTGTGTGTGTGTGTGTGTGTGTGTGTGTGTGTTCTCTCCGTGCAGTCTTTAATTAGACCCTGTAGGTGTGTGTGGTGACACCACTGGTTCCCCCCTTGGTCGGTCCGGTGTTATAGCAACCAGCAGTCTGAGGTCTCTATTGTCGCGTGTGAAGCGTTAGCGAGCTAATACTAACGCATGACCTGGAGCACTCTGCATGCTGCCGGCGTTTATCATCTACACGGACAGACCCCTTCAAGAACGGCCTTCTGATGCTCACGCTCTCTAGAGGAACACGGAGCTCACCAGAAGACCACCCTCCAAGTCTTAGCTCCTCCACCCCAGCTATAGATCAGAGCTAACAGGCCCTAGCATGTGGTCTACCGTAGCCGCTAGAGTCAGGGCCCTGTTTCTCTGCCTGTCTCTCCATGGCTCCCTGTCCGTCTCACTGTCCGCTTGGATGTCTGTCTGTGTTTTTCTGTCTGCCTGCTTGCCTGTCTGTTTCTTTGTCTGTCTGTTTCAGTTTATGTCTGTGTATGCTTCTGTCTGTCGGTCTTCATGCGTTAGCGTCCCAGGTGTCTGTCCACCTGTCTGTTTGTGTTCCTGTGTCTCTGTTTTTGTCTGTCTGACTGTTAGCCTGCCTGTTGGTCTCTGTTTCTGTCCGTCTGTCTGTCTGCCTGCAGTAGCATGAGTTGACATAGCTCCATCCCACTTATAACATGCTAATGACGCACAACGTGGTGTGTGTGTGTGTGTGTGTGTGTGTGTGTGTGTGTGTGTGTGTGTGTGTGTGTGTGTGTGTGTGTGTGTGTGTGTGTGTGTGTGTGTGTGTGTGTGTGTGTGTGTGTGTGTGTGTGTGTGTGTGTGTGTGGCTTCCTGCTGCTTGAACACTGGGATGAGTGACTCACTGGTGTGTGTGCGCCTGACATGTTGGTTCTTGATGTTGGGAGACACAGTATCCAGAATCTGGTAAAATCTCCTTTTTGCACCGGCCGCTCTGCGATAGCTATACTCTCTATATCATCCAGATATATACCATTTGCCTCTATATCATCTTCAACTCCCAAATGTCCTGTCTGGTATTAATGAAGTACTTATCTATCTATGCTAGACCTATACGGTGTACAAACTGTACATCTACACCTTCTAGTCTCAATTTCTATGACACTATACCACAACTTTACCTTGTAGTTCCATGCTATCTGGATCTATATACTTGTGTCATCAGGTGGGCCTTAGCCCCAGGACTGAGGGCTTGGTGGATCCAGTTCACACCGGTCCTTGAGCGTGTTCAGACTTGTTCCCGCCTCCCGGGTCCTCTGATGACAGACAGGACGTCCTGCCGTCTGGAGGTGGCAGTGACAGCTCTCTGGGAAGGGGTGAGGTGCACCTTGGGATCTGGTGTCTTTTATTGTGGCAGCTTGTCACCGAACAAATGGGAAGCCTCCACTTTCTACAGAGCGAGGGTAAAGCCAGCTGAAGGGTGGAGGAGGAGACCTAGGGAGGAGGCAGAACCAGTCTGCCTCTGCCTTCCAGATGCTGACTTTGTCTGGGATGTTTTCTGGAAATCGGATCGATTCAAATCAGTATGCGGAGGACGACGTCGATAGACTTTCTAATCCGAAGTTCTGCAGCATCGGCTTTTACTGATTCAGAGTTGGAACAGTTAGATTACATTTACATTCAGGGCATTTAGCAAACGCTTTTATCCAAAGCAACTTACAGTTATAACATTTGTGAGGAGAAGGAGGAACAATATATGGCTGTCGCCGGTAAAGTAAAGAAGTCAATAGAACCAAGTCCCGAGCACTAAAATTCACTAGGTTAACCCATTCCCCGTACACAACAAAGACAGCTAGGATACGATTCTACATGATGATAAGTACTACATTTAAGTGCCAGGACATACAACACACAATAAGTGCGTAACGGGGGGGAGGCTATGCAGAGTCTAGGTGAACTCTGAACAAGTGTGTCTTGGGTCTCTGATACGGAATGGGCCAGTGAGACATTATGTTGGTTCCAGCTCTGTCAACAGGCGGGGGGTTAAGCAGGGTCTGAGCGACGGGGATCTCTGTAAAAACATCCGGGTGTAGCGTCCAGCGGCTGTGGGTGTCGGGTGTTGGGTGTTGTCTTTGGAAAATGAAACATGAAAAGCTTGTACAAGCGTGATCTTATTCCAGCCTGTGTCTGTCCTGCCGCACATCGTCCGTCCTGCGGCTGCTTGTTCAGTCAGACGAAGTTCTGTAGCACGGTGTGTTAGCCGACACACAGAACACACTCTCTGTCTCACAAACACACTGACAGAGAGGGGAGATCAGAAACTGTCTTTCTCTGTTGTTGTTACGTGGTAGAGCGGGGTCTTGTGCTGTTTTTTGTTTGCTTTGCACTAATGTCTTGCTTTTGCCTCCTGAACTCAATCATTTCAATCACCTCCTGGAGGCGGAGCCTTGTGGCTGCAGGTTGCTGGTTGGCTCGCCCTGATTGTTGGCGACGCCCCCACACATATAAAGCCAAGTGGAAGATGGTGGCTCTCTCTCTCTCTCATCTGAGCACAGACGCTGGCACACTTGTACCTTTTGTCAATTCTGTTAAAAATATCATAGCTATATAGCTTCCACTGTTTTATTTTGTCCGCTGTCGGGCACGGAAGTTCGATAAGCTGAACCTCCAAGGCAGTTAGCGTGAGGTTTTTCCTTTGCATTTTTCCCTTTCTGTTATGTGGTAATCAACTAGGCCTTTTCTGCCGACAGGGTTTTTTTTGGTTGCTGTTACTGGTTTCACTTGTACGAAACCTTACGATCATTGTCAATCATAAAGCATTGTTTTCCCCCAAAACCCTGTCGTCTGTCTTTATGTTGGGTTGTCCAAAGGCTGCTGATTATATGTTTGTTAGACACCGTAACAGTTGTGTATTCTGTTAACTTCAAAGGAAATTCTGAAACGGGTTGTTCATTCATTCGGAACTGCCTCCCACCATAAACCGAACAGGAAGCAGATGAACCCTGATGTTGATGTGGTTCGCAGTGTTGAAATCTTCAGGATGTTTTCCATCACTGACGATCGGCCCATCTTTCATTCAAGCCATTTGTCAGACCTTTGTCAGGCCATTTGTCAGACCCCCCCCCCCCCCCCTCCCTCTCACACACCTGGGCACCTGAACACTGCTCTGTCAACACTTTTATCCCAGGTGTGTTGAAGAGGTGTACAGTGATTTGTTTTTTATTGTCATGCATCCAGGAGCAGGTTGGGGTTAGACAGCTCAGACACAGCTCATTAAGGAGCAGGTTGGGGTTAGACAGTACAGAGACAGGTCATTAAGGAGCAGGTAGGGGTTAGACAGTACAGAGAGAGGTCATTAAGGAGCAGGTAGGGGTTAGACAGTACAGAGACAGGTCATTAAGGAGCAGGTAGGGGTTAGACAGTACAGAGAGAGGTCATTAAGGAGCAGGTAGGGGTAAGACAGTACAGAGACGGGTCATTAAGGAGCAGGTAGGGGTTAAGGGCTGATTATGTTTCCACGTCGACGCAACGCAATGACCCCTGCGTTCGCGACGCAGTCGTGAACCTGTTTTGGTTCTGTGCCGGGTTTTAGTAAGCAGACCAATCACAGCCCTTGCTTCTGCGTCGCCTTGACGGAAGGTTAAAATTTTTGGGAGGCGCACGTCAGGCCCTTGTGGTGGACGCAAGGAGGGTCCGCAAGGGCGTAAGGGGTCCGTAACCCCCTTGCGTTGCGTGAATATGGGACAATAATCGTCCCATTAAACAGTACCGAGAAATTAATCTGGTGTTGGGGCGACCCGGTGTGCTGAACCGACAGTGCCCCCCTACCGCCGTGCCCATAATGGATGAGGCCGTCGGTGACGGGAGACGCAGGGATCGTGTTTCCGTGTTCATAACACCAGGACGCACACACACCACACGGCCGCGCACCCTGTGGTGACGCGTGTTGTGTGAGGGACATGCACATGCAGAAGCTCTGCAAGTAAACAATGGCTGACTGACATAGCCTTCAGCAGTTAAACTTGCAGGTTTAGTCGTGTCAGAGAGGTGCCACCAGGTTGTAATGCTACATGGTGATGCTAGGGGTTCATGCTGCGTGGTGATGCTAGGCTGTAATGCTATGTGCTGATGCTTGCTTCGGGGGCCATGTTAAGTGGTCATGTGACTTGGGCCACTTTTATAAACGCTTGAAGTTCAGAAAGTAATGGGTGGTGTAAAGTGGGGACTCCTTTAACACATCATTATCTGTTATTAGGCCTCCTCTCTTTCTCAAGATCCATGGTATCTCTGTCTGTCTGTCTGTCTGTCTGTCTGTCTGTCTGTCTGTCTGTCTGTCTGTTAAATGAAAGGAGCTTTAATGTGCCGCCCTCCTCCACGCCCCTAGGGGGAGCTGCAGGCCAAAGCACCGGAGATTGTAGACTATTTGGACCAGTACAGCACAGCTGGGTTCTTTGTTCCTGTGGAAATGTTAAGCCGCCCTTTTTCTTCCTCACGCTCCTCCCGTCATGTGCTCATCTGGGAAGGTCATGTCTCAGCTGGAGGTCAAGACCAGGCCTGAGTAGTTTCTGTGGACTTTTCTCCTGACCATTTCAAAGTAAAAGCGCAAATATAACCCCATAACCTGGTTAATGTTTTAAATAACAGCGTTTGTTGTATTTTGTGCTGACGTAACCAAACCTGGAAAATATTGTATGACTCAAGCAGTCTTCTGAGGTCTTCCCTCATGAATGTTCTGCTCTCCATAACCTAAAAATAAACCAATCAGCTCCAGAAGAACTTGAGGACTGTATTGTTTAATTCGTGGTATTAAACAAGGTGGTGGTAGGAGTTTATAACTGAACCCTGTAAAGGCCCCCAGAAAGGTTACGACCGTTGACAAAGCACTCGTAGATCAAGATAAACACACTCTACTGAGCTGCTGTTGATACCTTGGCTGGATTAGATTAGATTGGTCCTTTCTAATGCAGGTTACTCTAATATAACTGTAAACCAAGCGACCGACAGGCCGGTCTGGGTGGAGCTGCGCTGCACTGCCCCCGGTGCTAAGGGGAGGAATGACGCTGTCTAATGCTGTTTATCAGTGCAGGATTAGAGGGCTGGGGCCATTAGGGCTGATAAGGTGTTATCAGTGTGTGTTGATGAGATTGAGAGCTGCCGGGCTGGAAGTGTTCTAGGTTGTTCTAGAAGTTCTGGACTCTCACCGTTTTGTGTCACCGTTTATCGAAGTTTGTTTACAAATCCGGTTCTGTGGATTTCCACCCTTATCCCGAATGCCTCGAAGGGTCTTCTTGACGCAGAGTCTGCTGTCTCCTGGGGTCCTGGTTGGGCCGTGGTTCTTTTAATGAATGCCTTTTGAATCAAACGGAGGAACAAACGCTGGTCATCTGCGACGGCCAGGCAGATGAAGGTTAAAGACTGCTAGCATTAACCAGCTAACCGCGTTAGCACCTGACTCTTATAGCTCTGGTGACAGGTTCCTCCCACACCGGATTTATTCTAAAATTAAAATGGTTCGGTCAAATATTCTCTTGTACAAAAACTAAAAAATAACAGTTTTACCCGTGCAGTGTTCTCTGAAGTGTTTTAACGTCAGAGTCAGGATAACAGCAGCGGTATGAGTTCTAGAACCCAGGAATGTAGCCCTGGTGGTCTCATGTTCCAGAAGGACGGGCCGGTCCCCACTACAGGCCCTGTTCTCTGTGTGTTTACCCCGTATCGAAACGGCCTTCAGCCCGGGTTAAATAGTAGCCAGCCTGGGAAGATCACAGCTTCAGACTGGACATCAGACAATGGTGTGTGTGTGTGTGTGTGTGTGTGTGTGTGTGTGTGTGTGTGTGTGTGTGTGTGTGTGTGTGTGTGTGTGTGTGTGTGTGTGTGTGTGTGTGTGTGTGTGTGTGTGTGTGTGTGTGTGTGTGTGTGTGTGTGTGTGTGTGTGTGTGTGTGTGTGTGTGTGGAAGATGTTTCGGTTGGTATAAGAAACGCTCGTTTTCAAAGAACAAACGTACGTGAAGGAATTCAACCCGCTGTAGATGCCAGCATTCAATCAAGATAAAAATACAAATGGGGAAGGAAAAGGCTAAATATACCTAGATACGCCTCGTGCAGTTCAGCATGCATCATTAAAGTTTAATGGAGTCAACATGCAGACTCAGCAGTTCTTTAGGACTTCACTTCTGCTGTACCTACTCCTCTAACATTCCTCCTCCATCAACTCCTTCTCTTCCTCTCCCTTCTCCTCCATCAACTCCTCCTCCTCCTCCGTCCGGCCTGCACAGGCACGAGTGATTCACACCACAGAGACACACCTCACACCGGGAACACACGGCACGGGCCGCACATCACACCTAGCATCCACTTCTGTACCGTGGACACACACAGAGACCGTGGGCTTCAGGACCTGGGGGAGAGGTCTGGTCTGGTGGTCCTCCGTCTGTTCCCTGAACACAGAGACCACTGGAGACCAGGACCTGGGGGAGAGGTCTGGTCTGGTGGTCCTCCGTCTGTTCCCTGAACACAGAGACCACTGGAGACCAGGACCTGGGGGAGAGGTCTGGTCTGGTGGTCCTCCGTCTGTTCCCTGAACACAGAGACCACTGGAGACCAGGACCTGGGGGAGAGGTCTGGTCTGGTGGTCCTCCGTCTGTTCCCTGAACACAGAGACCACTGGAGACCAGGACCTGGGGGAGAGGTCTGGTCTGGTGGTCCTCCGTCTGTTCCCTGAACACAGAGACCACTGGAGACCAGGACCTGGGGGAGAGGTCTGGTCTGGTGGTCCTCCGTCTGTTCCCTGAACACAGAGACCACTGGAGACCAGGACCTGGGGGAGAGGTCTGGTCTGGTGGTCCTCCGTCTGTTCCCTGAACACAGAGACCACTGGAGACCAGGACCTGGGGGAGAGGTCTGGTCTGGTGGGTCTCCTCCTATGCCCTGAACACCGAGGCCGCTGGACCTCTGGTGGAGCTCCATAGGTCTGGTGGTTCACTGTGTTTTCCAGGACCAGACCCACCCAGGTCTGTGGTTATTTAAACGGCGTTCCACCCTCGCCCTGGAACCTACGGTAGATCTGATAGGCCGGTTCCCCGTGAGAAGGAGCATTGTTGTGGGCGGGGGCGGGTCGCTCTGGCCTGGGTCAGCCGCCCGTTCTCGCTCAGTTCTCCCTCATTTCTCCCCCCAAGGCCACTGGTTTCCTGAGATTCTGGCCGGGGTTCTGGCCCTGTAGGGAGGGGGGATGCTGGACCAGACCGTGGGGGGACTCAGTCTGAGAGAAACAGCGACGAGGAGGAGAGGGTGGAGGAGAGGGTGGAGGAGAGGGTGGAGGAGAGGGTGGAGGAGAGGGCGGAGGAGAGGGTGGAGGAGAGGGCGGAGGAGAGGGCGGAGGAGAGGGCGGAGGAGAGGGCGGAGGAGAGGGCGGAGGAGAGGGTGGAGGAGAGGGTGGAGGTGGTGATGGAGGAGATGTTTTGATGGGTTGGTGAGAGTTTTGTGTAATATTGGGTCACGCTGGAGATAGAGAGAGACTGATTAACTCTAAAGCCTGTGAGAGGACAGAAAGCAATTTAAAAAACACACACACGCACACGCACACACACAGGCGGGCCGTGGCTCAGGAGTTAGAGCGGGTTGGCTGGTAACCGCAAGGTTGCTATTTCGAGTCTCGAGGTGTCCCTGAGCAAGACGCCTCACCCTGACTGCTCCCGACGAGCTGGCTGACGCCTTGCATGGTTGACACCGCTGTTGGTGTGTGAATGTTTGTATGAATGGGTGAATGTGAGGCAGTATTGTAAAGCGCTTTGAGTGGCTGCTGGTTAGAAAAGTGTGATAAGAATGCAGTCCATTCACACACGCACACACGCAGTCGCACACACGCAAGCGTAAGTACAAACATGGGGCGCATCAAAGGCTCACACACACCGAGGGCCGCAGGGCTCTGTGGGTTCATGCTACGACCCCGTGACTAGAGGTCACGGTGTCGCGCTACCGTGGCAACGGGAGTCCAAGGCCACGGCTGATTGGACGGGAGGCTGGCGTGTCCTGAGTCTGATTGGACGAGCAGCGGCGTGTAAACAGAGTCTCAGGTGAATAATTGAACGACGTCTCCTCAGGTGGACGGCAGAGCAGAACCACCTCACCGATCAGATCAACAGGGGAGGGAGGGGTTAGGGGTTGATTATTGATCGATTGGTGCAAATGATACTAGATAGTTCAGAACTTTCATTCATTACTTTTTTATTATTGTTTTGTTTCCTCATGTTATTTAGCAAGCGCTTTTATCCTGAGCCGGTGAAATTGTTCTTGATGCTTGATGTCATTCAGGTAGAGGTTAGAGTTCATCTGGCTCCAGGAGGCCTGTAGGTAGGGATCAGGG
>NC_082389.1:9690603-9694110 GCF_031168955.1 Gadus macrocephalus
AGATTTTAATGGCCATGTTCAGTTTCTGAACATGGCCTTCAACAACAGCAAACAGGAACGCTGTTGTTTACTCTGATGCAGTACTGCCTGGTTCCCACTAGGAGGCAGTGTTGTTCCAGAGGTTGGGGTGTGTGTGTGTGTGTGTGTGTGTGTGTGTGTGTGTGTGTGTGTGTGTGTGTGTGTGTGTGTGTGTGTGTGTGTGTGTGTGTGTGTGTGTGTGTGTGTGTGTGTGTGTGTGTGTGTGTGTGTGTGTGTGTGAGACCGTGGGGTCCTCGTCAGTCAGGGTTAGTGTTTTTAAAACAGGTAGTGGACTGGGGGCCGTCAGGAAGTCAGGTCACCCCCACTCAAAGGGAACGCGGTCCTTTCCCCTCATGTGTTTGTCATCAAGTAAAGAAAAAAGCCCGCCCACTAATTGACTGACGACTTAATTTGCGAACTTCCTGTTTGTAATTAATAACGAACATCTTATCTGTTCTCGTATGTCTGCCCCCTGCTGGAGATCTTTATCCACAGCGACTCACAACGCCAGTGGGGAACTAACCCCTAACCCTGGCAGTGTTGGGGCCTTGCTCCACCAGTTGAGGTAGAGGGGACTTTGTCCGGGACCACTGCATAAACACTTGCCTCCTTAAAGACCCAGTGTGTTGTAAGTTATCTACAAGTTACCCCCGTGTGTGTGTGTGTGTGTGTGTGTGTGTGTGTGTGTGTGTGTGTGTGTGTGTGTGTGTGTGTGTGTGTGTGTGTGTGTGTGTGTGTGTGTGTTAAAGTCGTTAGGGCTAATCAGTGAATGCCAGCCCCTCTGACCCAGGTGTGTTCCTTTGATGATGAATTATGATCCGAGGAACTGCAGAACATCTGGGCTCTGCCAGGCATTCTGCCCCCTATTGTTCTCAGGGGTCTTCCCCTCTGACATCACTTCCTGTCTTCCGGGACAGGAAGTGATGTCCGACCACTGGGAGGAGAAGGTGAGCCATCATGTCCCAGTCCCACTGGTCAGGTTGGAGGCAGTCCAGCAGGGATCAACAGGCCTTACTCTGTCTGTTCCTCGTGCTTTCAGAGAACGTTCTGGTATCTCCTGGTTCAGATGGTTTGGATCGTAGTGGAGACCTGCTCACCATCTGGGCCCTGATGCCTCAGCTCTTCGGTTCTGTCGCCTTACCTTTCCTTTTGTTATAGCAGCCGTTTATCGACTTATGTGTGTGTGTGTGTTTGTTTGTGTGTGTTTGTGTGTGTTTGTTGTTCCGCGTGTGTGTGTAGCCTCCCTCTACGTGTGTGTCAGTGTTCTTAGCCCCGGTTGTGCGTTCGTGTTCCCCTGCAGACCTGCAGTTTGTGCGTCGTGTCTCTGAGTCGCCTGAGGAGCACAAGGAAAGTGGTTTGTTTCACACCAGGCAGGAGACTCTAATCGTCAGTCCCAGCCCAAAGGTTCTGGGTTCGATCCCCAATGTCTACAGTCTACCTGTAGACTGTAGACATTGGGACTGTACAGTTGACCCCTACCTGCTCCTCAATGACCTGTCTCTGTACTGTCTAACCCCTACCTGCTCCTTAATGACCTGTCTCTGTACTGTCTAACCCCTACCTGCTCCTTAATGACCTGTCTCTGTACTGTCTAACCCCTACCTGCTCCTTAATGACCTGTCTCTGTACTGTCTAACCCCTACCTGCTCCTTAATGACCTGTCTCTGTACTGTCTAACCCCTACCTGCTCCTTAATGACCTGTCTCTGTACTGTCTAACCCCTAACTGCTCCTTAATGACCTGTCTCTGTACTGTCTAACCCCTACCTGCTCCTCAATGACTTCTCTCTGTACTGTCTAACCCCTACCTGCTCCTTAATGACCTGTCTCTGTACTGTCTAACCCCTACCTGCTCCTTAATGACCTGCCTCTGTACTGTCTAACCCCTAACTGCTCCTTAATGACCTGTCTCTGTACTGTCTAACCCCTACCTGCTCCTTAATGACCTGTCTCTGTACTGTCTAACCCCTACCTGCTCCTTAATGACCTGTCTCTGTACTGTCTAACCCCTACCTGCTCCTTAATGACCTGTCTCTGTACTGTCTAACCCCTACCTGCTCCTTAATGACCTGTCTCTGTACTGTCTAACCCCTACCTGCTCCTTAATGACCTGTCTCTGTACTGTCTAACCCCTACCTGCTCCTTAATGACCTTTCTTTGTACTTTATTTGGACATCGGGGTCAGCTCATGAATAAACAGCCGACAAAAACAGTGAAGTTTACCCTCTGGGTTATGAAGGCCAGTCCACGGGGGGGGGGGGGGGGGGGGGGGGGAGTCAGGGAGAGAGAGACTTGGGGTGTAAACGTGGAGCGAGCGAGAGCGTTCTTCATCTCAGCTTGAGCTGATCTCTTTAATTGGAAAATACCAATTAACCAAAGCAGGGGGGGGGGGGGGGGGGGGGGGGGGCTAATGCTGTGTGATAGGAGAACCACGACGACACAAAGAGAAAATTGAACTGCAGGATTTAATCATCGCAGCGCCACTGACGCACAGAATCCAATTTATTCCGAGAGTTCATTAAACACACACAGGCTGCGCTGAAAAGACACTTCTGAATAAAGGATTCTCCAGTCGGGATCCACATGTGGTGGTGGACTGCGGACTGCAGGGCAGACGTTATTACAGCGAGAGACGGACGGACACCACACCCACAGAACGGGGAGGAAACCGAGAATCAGAGAGAGGGGCTTAGAGGGAGCTTGAGTCAGAGAGACAGACGGACGGGAGAGACAGACGGACGGGGAGAGAGAGAGAGACAGTCAGGGAGAGACAGCCGGTGGCCGACCAATAGATGGGCTGAGAATGAGCAGAATGCAGACACAGACAGACAGACAGTCAGGGAGAGACACAGTCAGGGACAGAGAGAGACAGACAGAGACATGTGTGTGTTTCTTTCTCCTCTGCTTCATGATTCCTTGTCTGTTCCCCGTCTGGTCTGATGGAGAGGTTCTGATTCACATAGTGTTTGCCCATCATCCGTCACCTGATCCTATCCCTGTATCCTCCATATCCCTTCTGATCAGTCTGATCAGGGGCTGCATGTCCGCCCTTCCAGATCAATATCTGGTCCACGTGAACGGCCCCAGGACGGGCTAAGGGACCGCTTACTGAGAGGGCTACGTTAGCCATGTAGCTGTAGGGCTAACCCCCCCCACACACACACACACACACACACACACACACACACACACACACACACACACACACACACACACACACACACACACACACACACACACACACACACACACACACACACACACACACACACACACACACACACTGACCTTGTCCCCCCAGCAATGTCATAAGTGTTGATTAGGCCCACGAAAAATGGATGTTAATTGAAGCTAAGTGGCTAAATATAGCGCTCAGTATGATTAGCACAGATAGCGACATGATGTATGGCGCTCATTAGCATGCTAGTCCAGCCCCCTGAAGGCTACGCTTCGCTAGGTGTTGATTTATCCACAGATGATGCTACGCGCT
>NC_082389.1:9699210-9722101 GCF_031168955.1 Gadus macrocephalus
ACGCTAGGATAGACTAGAACACGCTAGGATAGACTAGAACACGCTAGGATAGACTAGGATACGATAGGATAGACTAGAACACGCTAGGATAGACTAGAACACGCTAGGATAGACTAGAACACGCTAGGATAGACTAGAACACGCTAGGATAGACTAGAACACGCTAGGATAGACTAGAACACGCTAGGATAGACTAGAACACGCTAGGATAGACTAGAACACGCTAGGATAGACTAGGATACGATAGGATAGACTAGAACACGCTAGGATAGACTAGAACACGCTAGGATATACTAGAACACGCTAGGATAGACTAGAACACGCTAGGATAGACTAGAACACGCTAGGATATACTAGAACACGCTAGGATATACTAGAACACGCTAGGATATACTAGAACACGCTAGGATAGACTAGAACACGCTAGGATATACTAGAACACGCTAGGATAGACTAGAACACGCTAGGATAGACTAGAACACGCTAGGATATACTAGAACACGCTAGGATAGACTAGAACACGCTAGGATAGACTAGGACACGCTAGGGTAGACTAGAACACGCTAGAATATACGAGAACACACTTGAATTTACTAGAACAAGCTAGGATATAGTAGAGCACGCGAGGATATACTACAACAGGGTGCCCTTTTGTGGTCGAGTCCACATTACCTCGACATATATTAAAACTGTTCTGTTGTTCCCCTGTGGTACCACCTTTAAACAGACACGCACGCACACACACACACACACACACACACACACACACACACACACACACACACACACACACACACACACACACACACACACACACACACACACACACACACACACACATCCTAGTTAAGTTCTATCTCTGTCTCTGGAGACGGACACAGGCCTCATAAATCACAACACGATATCCACGATATAACACACGCAACCTTCATGTTGTGCTGTCATACATGTTCTGATTCATCCATTTGTTCTCTCTCTCCCCTCTATTAGGCATTTATATTATTTATATTCCTTTCATCTCTCTCTCTGTATCGGTTCCGCTCTCTCTCTCTCTATTATTCTTTCTATCTTTGGTCTCCTGCCATAGCCTAGACACGCACATAACACAACCACCCACCTCCACACACACCTTTCCCAGCACAAACACACAGACACACAGACACACACACACACACACACACACACACACACACACACACACACACACACACACACACACACACACACATATACACACACATACACACGCACACACACACACACACACACACACACACACACACACACACACACACACACACACACACACACACACACACACACACACACACACACACACACACACACACATAGACATAGATACACACACACAACCACAGATACGCACACGCACAATCAGAGCTGAACATGACCTCGTTGTTTGTTTGGACAGATGGTCCCAAAAAATCTTTTCAGAAAGACAATATGCTCGCGTTACACCTGTTGCAAAACACTTTGAAGCACACACACTCACACACACACACATTCTCACACCCACACGTAGACACAGAAAACAATGTTGTCTTCGCGCGCGTCCGTTCCCGCCATCTTTTGGGCGATCAGAGAGAGGCGAGATGTGAGGCAGCAGCAGGGGACCGCGCTAACAGCTAGCCTCCGCTAATGCTCCCATCGCTATGGCTCCCGTCGCTACGTCACCGCGCTCGCTAAGCTAGCATTGTTAACACTGTGAGCGGCTGAGTAATATATCCAAAACAATAACTATAACATAGTATTACTATTCATTATTAGAGTTTAGTATCCATAAGCTATTATATGAATCTAATAACTGACTCAAGTGAGCAGAGTCCAGGCTGATCAGGGGTACGGTCTCTCCAGGGCTGGCCTCTTCAGGGGCCCCGTGAGGACTGGAGGGGGTCCCCCTAGGTGTGTCCCCTCTGCGGGGGTCCAGACTATCACACACTCTGTAGACCCCTAACACAGGCTAGTTACAGGAATGGGGAAGGAGGGAGAGTTACACAGGGGAGAGAGGGGGGAGAGGGAGGGACTGGGGAAGATGAGGGAGGGAGGGAGGGAGGGAGGGAGGGAGAGTTACACGGGCGAGAGGGAGGAAGGGAATGGGAGAGCAAGGGAGATGGAGATGGTTTACCAGTGAAGAGGAGAAGAAAGGAGAATATAATAGACCTGAGAGGAATACAGAGAGAGAGGGAGTGCGAGAGAATGGCTCTGTCCGTGTGTGTTGTTGTATCTGATTCATTGTAGCATACGATACAGTGAGTGTGATGTTAGTCATATCGTGTGCGTGTGTCGGAGCGTCTAGGTGAATGTTTATGTAATAGTTGTTTTGACAGATTGTCCTAAAAAGGCCTGTGTGTGAGAGTGAGGCCATGTTAGACTACAGTTAGCTAGAGTGTACGTGCTGTTAGTCACAGCATTGTTTATCTTTCACCAACACAAGGTGTTCAATTTGTGTGTTTCTGTGCAGTCTGGTGGTGACAAAGCATTTAGCTCTGATGTGACACACACACACGTCCATGCAGTGTTATCCTTGTGCCTCTGGCAGGCTCTCTCTCTCTCTCTCTCTCTCTCTCTCCTCTCTCCTCTCTCCTCTCTCCTCACTCAGAGGTTAGGTTCCTCCCAGAGTGAGTGATGGGCGTGTTCCATCCTCACGCCCCACCTCGTCGTTACCCCAGTGTCGGGTAACCATGGCAACTAATTAAACGAGTGCGCGTTATTTGAGGGAACCTGCACCGCCGGTGATGCGTTTGGGTTCTACAGAGGAAAAGCAACCTGTCAATCAAATCCCTCTCGTAATTGTCCTAAAATGTCCTTTTGGTCCCAATCTCTTTAATTGTATTTCACTGTTTGATATATGAACCAATTGTTAATATTTTCAATATTGAATCCATGTTTCTTTGTATAATAATAACCAGCCTTAGCAGTAATTTTCTGTGCAGATAAAACAGTTTTCCTCTGTTTGTGTCCAGACTGAACAAATTTAACGTCATTTAGAAGTAACTCATGCTAGCTAGCCTGTGTCGGGCCACTGGTCTGCTTAGCTGTTACGCCTGTATTGTGCTAGATTGTCACTGGACGCGGTCGGTGTAGCAGCCTTGCTAACGGTCATGCTAGCAGTTGCGCTAGCCAACAGTCATGCTGCTGATTGTCCTAGCTGAAGTTTGTGGTTGCAAGTCGCACTAGCATAGTTTTGCTACCTGTCATTTTAGCTGTTGTGCTAGTGTAATGCTACCACCCAGTGCCTTCCTCAGGCTGTGACTGCAAGGGTCTGAGCAGGAAGAGCAAACTTAATTAGGCTCCACTCCAGCTCCTCTGCCGCGCTGGGCGGAGATCGATTGGTTCTGCCTGACACAATAAGAGCGTCTGACACAATAAGAGCGTGCACAGTGACAGGAGGGCAGCCAACGAGCACTGAGTGCTTCCAGGAGATTCATTCAGCCGGGCACTGTGTGTGCACAAACACATACACACACAGGCACACATACACACACAAAGACACCGGCACACACACCCACAGTCACACACACATGCATATAGATACAGATACTTGCACACATAAACTTATAGATACACACACTCAGACTACTAGATTGAGTGAGAGAGGAGGACAGGTCTCAATGGACTCTCAGATTGAATCTTTAATGAGACTGAATCTAAACTTTCACATACACATGCACACACTCTAAGAGGTCAAAGTGGTCTGCCAGTCTGGCCATTACCCCCCCAGAACAACATTTAATTATTCATAATATACACACACATAATCATATACAAACACACTCACACAGACATGCTATTATCCATAATGCACTGCACCTCCAACACACACAGACGCACGCACGCGTGCACACACACACACACACACCCCTTGGCCCCAGTGCTCTCTGCTGCCATGGTAACGGTACCGCAGACACGGTCACTGCAGGCTCATCTTCACACTGATGAGGCGGTGGGTTGCCATGGTGCGTTGCTGGGGCTGGTTGCCGGGGAAGCATAATCCTCATCCCGTCTGTCGCCATGAAAATGTAATGATTCACCACTCCTCCACTCTCTCCCCACAGAGTGTGTGTGAGAGGATTCTTCTATGGTCTTTTGTGTGTGTGTGCGTATCTGAGTGTGTCATTTATATTGTCTCTTTTATTTTCCTAGTCAAGGACACCAAACTTGTTTGAAACTTTACTGATACACTCATCTTATACAGATATATTCATCTAAAGCTCTTGATTGTGTGTTTCTGATGTAATTCAGTCTTTAGTATACTGCTTAATCTCTCTCTGTTTTAAATTGATGTCATGATGATGTCACCTGTTGACGTGTGTTTGACCCTGACTTTCTGACCTCTGACCTCCTTACCTCTTGCGTTCCAGGACGAGGAGTCCACGGAGGAGAACGGCCGGATCGAGCCGGTCGGGAGCGCAGACTCCTTCCTGGACCATGTCCCCGTACGGAACATAGAGTAAGTCTACCAATCACAAAGCAGAATGGCTGCACAGGGGGCACGGACTAACGTTTGGCTCACGAACTCGTTCACATTTCGTGTATGGCTAACATGAATTTATTAACTGAACTACTGACCAGACTTCCAATTTATTACATCAATAAATAATACAGTTCATCGGATCAGTTGGTGATGTCACAACCTCCATGTTTTCCAAAGATCACGATATTCCGAAAATGGATGATCCCAGAATTGGGTCATTGGGTCTTTTGGTTTTATGGTCATAACACGCATGTTAGCAGTACACGTTAGCGGCACATGCTACCATTGAGTGCTAGCATGTACTGCTAACATCTGTATTATGATCAAGTTGTCATTGTCACGTTGACCATAACACACATGTTAGCAGTACATGCTAGGGGTACATGCTATGGCTGAGTGCTAGCTTGTACCGCTAACGTGCGTGATATGGTCAGGTTGTTGTGATCCCGTTAGCGGTGTGTGCTAGCGCTCCTCGGCGCAGTCACCCGTTGCCCGCGGGCATTAACCGGAGTGGTTTGTTTGTTCCGCTCGGCTGCGCGATGCTCGGCAGTTTAATATTCAGGTACTGTTTGTTTATTCCGCTGGTGGCTCTGACCCTACCTCCTCCTTTTCCTCCTCCTCTTCCTCGTGGTTTAATGGTGCTGTAGGAACCCACTGACCCGTGGCTCTGCTACATGCGGTACACCGCGCTCTGACTGTGAAGGCTGATATCTCCGCTCTGTTTGTATTATTTGTGTTGTTTGTGTTGTTGTTGTTGTGGTGGGCCCGGGACGTGTGGACAAACCATTCAATTAGATCAGGGATTTAATTACAATGCAGAATGTTGTGTTCTAAATCAGTTAACGGCGCGGTCCCCATGGTAACGTGCAGATATTTGATGATTAATGACACCTTGTTTTTATCAAAGCAGTTTAAACAACACAGGGAAATGACGAGGTTTAGCTTCTCTCACTGGTTCCGATTCACTTGAGTTTAACTGAAGGAGTCTGAAGTTATCGGTTGATGAAGTCACCGAGAAATTCCAATTACACCGACATCTGCTGTCGTTTACACACGTCTTCCTTTTTAATGGAATATAATATTAGATAAAATAGCATCAACGAGAGTTTCCTGAAAAGTCTGAAGTCATAACAGGAGTTCTGATGAGAAATCTGAAAGTTTGATTTGAAGTTTCCAGGTATGCTGTTGGTTTTAGTAAACCCTCAAAACAAAGGGTTAAGACGACGAGGGGTTAAGCTAACTTCACCAAGTATGCCAACGGCAGACTTCTAGCTTAGTAAGCTAATTAATGAAGTGCTACGTAGCGCTACTAAGAAAGCTTACGTAGCTTACTTTGAGCTTAGCAAGCTAATTAGCAAACTGCTAGGTGATGCTAGCTGTGATGACGGCTGAAGCCTCTCCCCGGGTTGGGGGTGAGCTCACCGGGGGGGTCCTCTGCATGTGATTGGCTGGTCTGGATCCTTCTCTCTACTTCACTTTCCGCCTCTTTTTAATTCTCTCACCGCTCGGCTGTTTCTGCACCACCTGATTCATGTGTTCTCTTGTTTTCCCCTTCATCACTCCCTCCCTCCCTCTGTTCCTCCCTCCCCCCTCTGCTCCTTCCCCCCACTCCCTCCTCACTCCCCCTCCCCCCCCAGAGGCATGGTGCGGCTGGTGGAGGTGACCAACGACGGCGGCCCCCTGGGGATCCACGTGGTGCCCTTCAGCTCCAGGGACCGCAGGTAACCAGAGGGGGAGGGAGAGGGCTGGGGGGGGGGGGGGGGGAGGTGGTGGAAAGTATGGAGGGGAGGGAGGTAGAGAGAGATATTGAGGGGAGATATGGGGGGAGAGGAGGGAGGAGAGATATGTTTTTGCTGAGGTTC
Source organism: Gadus macrocephalus (assembly GCF_031168955.1). Taxonomy (NCBI): domain Eukaryota; kingdom Metazoa; phylum Chordata; class Actinopteri; order Gadiformes; family Gadidae; genus Gadus; species Gadus macrocephalus. The sequence continues at coordinate 9,705,568 of NC_082389.1, forward strand.
TGTTTTTGCGCACAGCCACACACACACCGTACTGTTAATTATATTTTCTGTATTTCTTTAGCGCTCACACACACACACACACACACACACACACACACACACACACACACACACACACACACACACACACACACACACACACACACACACACACACACACACACACACACACACACACACACACAGGGGCCCTCCGTAGTAGAGGCCCTCCCCAGCAGTGGGTCTGCTATGTGAGGAATGCGGTGTACATTTCCCCGTGTGATATTAGTTCAGGATGTGGCGATCACAGCCCCCCGCCCCCCCAGAGGCCCAGGTACAGCTGGGTTGAGGTCCCTGGGACTAACCCCTCTGGACTCTGGACCTTTCCATCACCAGCCTGAGGGTGACCTCTGACCCCTGACCTGGGTCAGGCCCGTCTGTGAGCGGGTCTTCGGTTCTAAACCGTCCCACTGTGGAAGAGGAGCAGGATGGCCTAGGGGCCGCTCTGTTGACTAGCCCCAGGTTCTGGGTTCGATCCCCAATGTCCCCAGTCTGACCTGGAGGCCTCCTAGAGCCAGGTGACCTCTGACCCCTCCCTGCTCCCTGATGAGGGTCTGGATTCCCTGGAAGTCCCTGAAGACGACAGTGGCTGCTGGATGACTTCATAGGAATAGAGATGGAGGAAAGGATGTGGATCACATCCCGTTGTTCAGAACACCTGCAGCATCAGTTCATCGTAGCCCCTCCCCAACTGAGAGTGGCCCCTCCCCCACTCAGAGGGGCCCCTCCCCAATCGGAGGTGCTGCCTCACGTTGGACCAACACACACCCTATCACTCGCCCCTCCCTGTGTGTGTGTGTGTGTAGATATACACAGTATATATATATATATATATATATATATATATATATTAAAACCTATATATTGATACTTATCTCTCTAAGCTCCGCCGAACATGGCTCTCGTAGAAAGCGTTCCCGGCTCTCTGCGTCGGCGGAGATAATCCCTCCCCTGATAAGAGGCGCTCCGTATCAGTCTCCCCGCCGCCGCCACGCCCGGGCCGCGCAGCGCAGCGTCGCCGTGACAACCAGATTAGGTCGCCGGGGGCGACCGAGAGGAGGAGGCGGCGGCGGCGGCGGCAGCGACTCCGTCGTGGAACTCATCGCCGGTCTGTGATAACATCACGTTGCCGTGGTCACGCTTGGCGCGGTGATGCGGGGCACTTCCTGCCCCGCATCTCCCCCCCCCCCCCCCTCCCTCCATCAGGGTTCATAATCACATTGGGGGGGGGTTCTGTGTTCATTGGTGGAGCCAATGAACACAAGAAAACTAGCGCAGCGCTAAGAGAGTTAGCGCGGCGCAGCGCTAGGAGAGCTAGTGTGGCTTTTCATCCCGGGAATAAGAAGAGCCCCCGTAAAATGTCTGATTGTGTTAGCGGGCGGGGCTGTCTGGGGTAATCTGTTTGAACCTGTGAACTCAACACACACACACACACACACACACACACACACACACACACACACACACACACACACACACACACACACACACACACACACACACACACACACACACACACACACACACACACACACACACACACACCTCCATAATCAGATCTAGTGGATTATAAGCGGTGGAGTGGGGGTTCACTGAGGAAGCAAGCCTTTCCTCAAAGTCACGGGCAAAGTCGATGAATAAATAAACACAGAACTAAACGTAATGTTTATCGGAGGATAACAGGTGTTTGTTTTAATTCACTAAGGAGAGCCATCAGTCTAGTTTAGCTCCAGATAGCTGTAGCTAAAAAACTTGACACGCCAACATTTACACCAGCATCAGCTTCTGAAGTCTGTTCCCATCATGTGCTGCTCCTCTTCCCAGTCTGAGCGCTAGTTTTACAGACTGTTCCATTAACTGCCACTGAGGAACTAGCTTCCATGAGTGGTGGCATTAGCCGTTGGTTAAACTGCAGTCTTACTTAAATAAATAAAAATAAATACATTATTTAACTAACCTGCATAAGACAGCACCCATAGGGAGAACTCATAGTTCATCAGTGTGCGTTTGAGGGAGGCATGACACGCCAATGTAGTCTGGTTTCAATGGTCATTTTAAATACATTTGTGAGATGAAAACATCCATTTATTATAAACTGTATTCATATATATGTATATAGATATCTTGTCATACAACAGTTTATTCTTTAACCGCCACATCCTTGCTGTTAGAAATAACTGACACGGCCTGCCATTTTGAGTAGGGTTTTCCCGCTCTTTTTAACCGATCTGTACCGTTCCCTGCAGGACCCTGGGCCTGCTGGTGAAGCGCCTGGAGCGGGGGGGCAAGGCGGACCAGCAGGAGCTGTTCGAGGAGAACGACTGCATCGTGTGCATCAACAACACGGACTTGCGCAACACGCGCTTCGAACAGTAAGACCCACAGACTTTCCTCCCGCAATACTCCCTTGTACAGAGTTCACCTAGACTCTGCATAGCCTCCTCCTTCATCCCCCCCCCGCCCCCACCCCCTCACCCTCCTCTGACACACTTACTGTGTGTTGTACGTCCAGGCACTTAAAAATAGTACTAAGCATTGTGTAGCATCTTACCCTAGCTATCTTTGTTGTATACGGGGAATAACGGGGTTAACCTAGCGGTTGTTGGTGCTTGGCACTTGGTCCTACTAACATCCTTACTGCACCAACAGCGATATATTGTTGCTTCTCTTTCTTCTGACAGTCGTACTTATTGTGTGTCGCTTTGGATTAAAGACTCTTCTAGACGCCCTCAATGTAAATGTCCTCCCTCGCTCGGCTACAGACTGTCCTCCACACTATGCTAGGCTAACCCGTCCTGTGCCTGTTTAGGCTAGCGTCCCTCTTAGAGGAGTGCATTATTCACAGCTCTGCTGGCCTCACTGGTCCCTTAGCTTCCCGGGCTCGGCCCCCACGGCTCCTGCTGACATAGCCGTAGCTCGGCATTAGCATCCTCCGCCCTGCTCTGTGTAGCACCTGTCCAGCAGGTAGCACGACGTGGTGATAGTATGTAGCATACTGTGCTACATACGGTGGGCTTACTGTGACCAGTTGAGTTCAATGTCAAACGATATTGAGAGCAAAGTAACGACACAGACCGACTTCATCAGCTGTACACGTTGTTTTAGTTTCCTTGATTCATTGTTTCACGGACAGGGACCACGAGGAGAGATGGAGGAGCAGGCTGAAGCAGAGAAGGAATTGAATGTAGCCTAGGGCCGCAGCTGGGAATCAAACCTGCGGCCACTGCAGGGTGTACCACCTGTGTGGTTAGCGTGCCCCCCCTCCCACCTCCCCTTTCCCTTCTGCCGCATATCCCTGAAGTGAGCGCTGTTGTTTCACACTGAGTCACATGTCCGCTATCTAGCTGTTAGCTACCTAGCTGTTAGCTACCTAGCTTGCTCCCTAGTGTAGCGCCGCTCGACCTCTGGTGCGTGTTGTCAGAATAAACGCGCTACCTCCAGTCTTCTGCAGGATGCATAATTCATAGCTTCTGTTGTTCAGGGAGACATGCTGTGTGATAGAGCACTCTTAACGCACACACACACACATGCACACACATGCACAGACACACACACACACACACACACACACACACACACACACACACACACACACACACACACACACACACACACACACACACACACACACACACACACACACACACACACACACACACACACACAAAACTCACACACACACACACACACACACACACACACAAAACTCACACGCACATAAAACTCACACGCATGTATTTGAAAGCTGAGGGATTAGGGTCCACATTCCTGGCGTTCCTGGTCTTGGGAACGTTGCCTCCCAACGACTAGGAAATGGGAATCGAACTCGCAAACAACGTGAGGGGCCTCTTGGCCGGTCACTACGGGGCCGGGGGATTCAGAGGAGGGCCCCGAGCTCATGTTTTTATTATCGCCCCCCTGGCCCAGCTGTCTGAGGGTGGGGGTGGGGGTGGGGGTGGATCAGTGTGTATGGGGGGGGTCTGAGTGAGGGGTGGAGGGGGTGATGTTGATGGAGGTGGGTCAGGGTATTGGGTGGTGGTTGTAGTGGGTGGTGTAGAGCAGTGGTCTGCTGATGGTGGAGGTGGGTCATGTTATCAGTGGGGGTTGTAGAGTAGGGGTCTGCTTTAGGGTGGAGGTGTTTCATGGTCATGCTAAGGCTCTTAGTGGTGACGTAGCGGTGAGGGCTCATCCCAGAGTATGGTGGGTGGTGTAACAGGTGTGGCTAACAAGGAGCTACTGCCCCCCCCTACCACACACACAATCCTCTGCTGGAGCCCCCTTCATCTGCCGCCAAATGAGAGGATTATGGGTATTATTATGGGATAGTGCTGGCTCTGTGTGTTTATAGGCCTGAAGCCAGCAACAAGTGTTCGCTTACCGCCTGCAGATGGAGGGAGATGGTGTGTGTGTGTGTGTGTGTGTGTGTGTGTGTGTGTGTGTGTGTGTGTGTGTGTGTGTGTGTGTGTGTGTGTGTGTGTGTGTGTGTGTGTGTGTGTGTGTGTGTGTGTGTGTGTGTGTGTGCGCGTTTGTGTGTGTGTGCGCGTTTGTGTGTGTGTTTCAGAGACTGAGAATATGTGTGAGAGAGAGCTGGTGTGTGTGTGTGTGTGAGAATGTTGGCTGGAGTGTGTGTGTGTGTGTAGACATGGTTGGGGATTTCCAGGCTCAACATGACAGTGGGCCTCATGTCTTCTGTAAACTCAGACGCTCCCGACCGGAGTGGAAACACTAACAAGGCAGGAAGGACATGCATGCAGAGACTTAGGAGGAACTCCCTAAGACCCTACTCTACAGTAGAGGCTTATGAGGACCTATAAGACTGTAGAGTAGAGTGGTGTGGTAGTGGTAGTGTTCCCCTCGGGTTCAATAAAGTTATCTGAATTTGTCACCCTTCTAACCCACCTTTATGCAGTTGGCGACCCCAATTGGCGCTTGTTTTTGTTCTGCCTCACGTCCCTAAACCATGTTCCTCTCTGCCCCGCCCCCCTCTCTGCCCCCTCCCCCCTCTCTGCCCCGCCCCCCTCTCTGCCCCTCCCCCCTCTGTGTCCCCGCCCCCTCTCTGACCCCGCCCCCCTCTGTGCCCCGCCCCCAGGGCCCAGAACATGTTCCGTCAGGCCATGCGGTCGCCCCTCATCGTGTTCCACGTGGTTCCGTCGGCGCTGAAGTCGCGGTACGAGGCGATGTCCCTGGGGGACGGCCGCACGCCGTCGGGCTCCTCGTACGGCTCGGACCGCTTCAGCCCCGACTCGCTGGGCGGGAGCTCCGCCTCCGACCACGGCCTGCCCCCGCGCGTGGGCGTCGCCCGCCACGCCTCACAGACGCACGCCCACTCGCCGCTCCTGGACCACCCCGGGGCGGAGCGGCCGGGGCCCTACCCCCCCGGGGGTGGGGCCGCCACCCTGCCCCACCCCGCCGCCAAGCCCCCCACAGGCCACGCCCCCTCGCCACAGCGCGGGCAAGGCTCCGCCCCTGCCCTCGGCGGCTTCACCAAGAAGGTGGGGAGGAGGCTGAACATCCTGCTGAAGAAAGGTGAGCCCCAACCACACTTATGACGTAGGTCTGACCTCATTGGGCTGCCAGGCGCCACCTGACCGCCGTGATCGTTCTGATTGGACGGTGGCACGCTGTTTGATGTGGAGCTGTTTCCTGGTGTGTGTGTGTGTTCCTGGTTCAGTCGACTCAGAGGAATCCAGCCTCAGTTTGAGGTCAAATGGAGGTCAGGGTGTCGGGAGGGTCAGGCTCAGCGTTTACAATCCCTGTCGGGAGGTTCTGGGTTGGAATCCCAGTGTCCACAGTCCACCTGTAGACCTCGGTAGAGCCACACCTGCTCTTCACTGACCCGATGGTAAGCAGGTCAGACTGAGGTCAAACTCAGGTCAAACGCCATTGGTCAGCAGGATTTATCTCCCTTGCAAAAAAACGTAAACATCGGCCAATCCCGCGGGTGCAGCCTTTTGACGGACAGCTGGCCCGGCCCGCCCCACCTGTGCCAGCTGTCAGGTGCTCTGCTGCCGTCGCCACGGCCGCGGAGGCGGTTGCTAAGCACCCAAGGGTCCCGGTGTCTGTCAAACCCCGGGCAGGGAGCAGGACCGGGACGTACCATATGGCCGCTGGAGTTTAAAACGGAACCGGTTTCCCTCGCTGGGGGGAGAGAGGAGAGGGGGAGGAGGGCGTTGGACCCCAGCCCGGGAAATTAATAAATAAACCAACCCGGCGGCGCCATCTGTCCACACCGGGAGACGAGCGGGAGGACGGGGACGCCTTTCATTCCATTAGCTCCTCGCCTGATGAGTAGGTGGACGGTGGAGGGGAGGGGAGGGGGGAGGGGGAGGAGTGGGGGAGTTGAGGGGGAGGAGTAAGAGAGTGTGGGGTGTAGCGGGGAGGGAGCGAGGCTGTAGCGGACCACGGGTCTGTTCAGTCTGGGCGGTGCTCGCCCTCAGGCTGTTCTGTTCTTCTGGTCGGCGGCAGCCACAGACGTTGGGAGGGTTCGGGCGTTTCCCCAGAGCGGCTCGTCTTCTGACTCACCGCATCACTTCCTGCCGCTGTCTAAACTCCTCGCTCGGAGCTCCAATCCAAACGCGGCAGGTCTATGTGTGTAGCGACCAATCAGAGACCTTCGTTCTGCTGCATGACAATATGACTAGTGGCCGGTTCTGAAAGGGAACTATTTAACCACAAGGTGGTGATTTTTGCATAAAAAATAAATAATTGACAATTAAAATTTGAATTTGTAAAAATTTTAAGTTTTCAAATTTTAAGAATTTCAAATAAAACATTTCATAATTTTCAAGGATTACAATTCCCGGTTCCAACCGTGCCACTTCCTTCCCGGCTTCCCTGTTCAAACCGTTTCATTACCTGTCCGGCCTCACCGTTCTAACCGTGTCACTTCCTGTGTGTGCTGCGACGCCGCCTTAGGTCCGGAGGGTCTGGGCTTCAGCATCACATCGCGGGACGTCCCGATCGGGGGCTCGGCGCCCATCTACGTCAAGAACATCCTGGCCCGGGGGGCCGCCATCCAAGATGGCCGCCTGAAGGCGGGGGACCGGCTGATGGAGGTGAGGTCACCGCGCGGTGGGGGGGAGGGGGGTCAGTTTCAGAACCCACCCTCTAGTGACATCACAAGGGGTGGGAGGGGGGGATGCACCCAGATGTATGGTGGGTGAATCAGTCAGTCTGTCCACTGGACTGTACCTTTAATCAGCAAGATCCACCCAGATGCATGGTGGGCAAATGACCCTGCCAGTCAGTATACTGGACTGTCCCTTTAATCTGCATCAGGACAAACAGCTTTGTTTAACTGTGGTTCGTTTTGTGTTGAATTGTCGCATAAGCTCCACATTAACTACTGAACCAAGGCTTTTAAACATCTAAGTGACTCTTGAACATTAATACGTATAATTTGTAAAGACGTATACAAAGCCTTAAGTAGTTGTGATTTGTATTCTTTAATACGGTCATCAGGGCTTGTGTCCTGGTGGACTGACAGCTGCTGTTCCAGGTGTTTTAGCAGCGAGCTAACTCTAACACTAACGTACCTGCGCAGGTGAGCGGCGTGGACTTGCATGGGCGGAGCCAGGAGGAGGTGGTGTCGCTGCTCCGGAACACGCCCATGGGCGGAGCTGTGAAGCTGCTGGTGCTGAGACAGGAGGACAGCTTCCTGCCGCGAGACGCGGTACGGGGGGGGGGGGGGGGTGTGTGTGTGTGTGTGTATTGGGATGGGGGAGAGTGATTGGGGTAATAAACTGGTATTACCCACATTTTATCCCCCATCTCTCAAATGTTCTCCATTTTAGATCAAGTCCATAACGTCTGCTCGCTCTCAGTGTAGCAGCCCCGCGCAACATTAGCTTCAGTTGGCGTCGTAACAACATTCACCTTTTCCTGCTTCTCTTTCTACTCAATCTCACACCTTCATTCACATTCACCTGATTTCACTCAGCTGTCTCTCTGCAACTCTGTGTGACTCTCACTCTTTTTTATTTCTCTCCCCCCTCTCGCTCTCTGTCTCTCTCTCTCACCCCCTTCTCTCGCTCTCTCTTCGCCGAGCTGATTGGCTACATTTCCGTAAAGCAGTTGAATCCTTTCAAACGACAAGGGAGAGAGAGAGAGAGAGAGAGAGAGAGAGAGAGAGAGAGAGAGAGAGAGAGAGAGAGAGAGAGAGAGAGAGAGATCAATGGTTGCACCTGATTTACATGCCTGTGATTCTATAGTCTCCACACACCCATCAGAGACTACACGCACATACACATGCACACACTCTCCCCCACACCAACGCATATGTGTGCGTGGACACACACCTTAGCAAACACACCTTTACTAAAACAAACACACACACCTTAACAAACGCACACAATTGTAGGTGCCTCAAAGCGCCATGTGCGTCTAAGCGTGCGTCTAAGCGTTCCTCTGAGCGTCTGTCGCTCCACCCAGCAGATGTCGGCCCAGCTTGACGTCTTCATAACTCACGCGAGCGTTCGCTAATTCAGCCGCCGTCCCTGAAGGAGGTGTTCTGCACGGCGGTGACAGATGCTACCCAGCATTCATCAGGAGAAGCGACGCGGCTTTAAGTTAAAACACGACGCCGGAGTCGGACTCCTCACAAGATGGCCGTTTCTTGTTCCGATTAGGCGGGAAAACCTAAACGCAGGGACCGGTTTAAACCGCCTTTAACCACCTGTTTGATGTGTCAGAGAAAGCAGTTCAAACTTTACAATACAACTAGAAATGAGTTCCCACTTTGGTACGTTCAAACCACGAAGACAACTTCATGAGAAGATTGCTAAACATAAAAGCCTTAGTTCTAGATCGCTCTACAGCCCCCACAGCCCAGCGTTATCACAAACCCTCTCCACACGGCCCCGGGCCCCCAGGACCCGATAGCCCACCATCAAGGGCCGACCGGGGTCCGTAATCAGCGTCGCGGGGAACCAGTCAGCCACTCTGGTGCCCGGCCCGATCGCAGGCTGTCAGAGCGAGCGCTATGCCGGGGGGGGGGGGGGGGGGGGGGGGCGATGGCTATCAGGGGATGAGAGGCGGCTGATGGCTCCCTGCGAGTGAGGGGTTTATCTGATGGGGGGGGGGGGGGGCGGGCGGAAAGAGGGGGGGGGGGGGCCGAGGGGGTCTGCGTCGGCGTGGAGACGCAGAGCCTCCATCAAAGCGTATCTCCCGGGGACAGACGGACAGAGGGAGCCCGTCGGTTTTATTAAAGCGGTGTCGACGCCGTGTGTAACCGAACGCAGGCGGTCAAACGGGTTGATCTGCGGAGGGGGGTTCGCTGGGGTGCGGCGGTGTTCGAGTCCATCGCATGTGATCTGTAGCGGGCGGTGCTACATTTGCGCGGCGTGCGAGGTACTGAGGGAGGACACGTCGGAATGTAACCTTTTGTGTTGTGTTGTGCGTTTAGCGCGCGCGACAAGCAAGGTGTCCACAACTATTCGCCGTCACAGAGCCGGGAGTAGGGCGGGAGCCAGCGATTTGGGATCTGGTCAGAGCGCTCTCTGCCGGCGTTCAGAGCAGACTGACCCCGCTCTCCTCTCCCCTTGCTGCCTTTTTTTAGTCGTTCGTCGTTTAGTCGTTTCGTTCATACGCATCCTCTTGTCTCCTTGACAACACATTCGTCCTCTCGTCTCCTTGGCGCCATGGCTGCCTTGCTCATGGGCCCTCTGCCTCGATGCATCATGCTGTGCTTTCATAGACAGAACTCCTTGAGGAAGTGTTGATCCGGGCGGCTCTCTGCTCTCTACTCTCTGTTTACCGCAAGGATTTTAAACAGCTTGGTATTGATCTGAACTGGATTCGCCTTTTGAATCGTCTGATAGGTGTTGGTGATGTCACAGCTTCCTGACCGTGGTGACCCAGCGGTGCTCTGGTTACCGTGGTGACCCAGTGGTGCTCTGGTTACCGTGGTAACCCAGCCTGCTCTGGTTACGTGGTAACTCAGCCTGCTCTGGTTACCGTGGTAACCCAGCCTGCTCTGGTTACCGTGGTGACCCAGTGTTGCTCTGGTTACTTTGTTGATCCAGTGTTGCTCTGGTTACCGTGGTGACCCAGATGTGCTCTGGTTACCGTGGCAATGTGTTATAACACCTCTCCGTCTCTTTGTCCCGCAGAACGCCAGCCCCCTGACGCAGAGCACCAGAGACTTGGTGAGGACACAACCTATATAATCTATTCAATGTATATAATCTATAATGTATACACACATAATCTGCGGCCATCTGGTTTGTTGAGGAAAAGGCCTAACCTGCGCTCCCATTGTGTGCTCCAGTTAACCTCTCTGTTAGCCTCTCTCTCTGTTAGCCTCTCTCTGTTAGCCTCTCTCTCTGTTAGCCTCTCTCTCTGTTAGCCTCTCTCTGTTAGCCTCTCTCTGTTAGCCTCTCTCTCTGTTAGCCTCTCTCTGTTAGCCTCTCTCTGTTAGCCTCTCTGTTAGCCTCTCTCTCTGTTAGCCTCTCTCTCTGTTAGCCTCTCTCTCTGTTAGCCTCTCTCTGTTAGCCTCTCTCTCTGTTAGCCTCTCTCTCTGTTAGCCTCTCTCTGTTAGCCTCTCTCTGTTAGCCTCTCTCTCTGTTAGCCTCTCTCTCTGTTAGCCTCTCTCTCTGTTAGCCTCTCTCTCTGTTAGCCTCTCTCTCTGTTAGCCTCTCTCTCTGTTAGCCTCTCTCTCTGTTAGCCTCTCTCTGTTAGCCTCTCTCTCTGTTAGCCTCTCTCTCTGTTAGCCTCTCTCTCTGTTAGCCTCTCTCTCTGTTAGCCTCTCTCTCTGTTAGCCTCTCTCTCTGTTAGCCTCTCTCTCTGTTAGCCTCTCTCTGTTAGCCTCTCTCTCTGTTAGCCTCTCTCTGTTAGCCTCTCTCTCTGTTAGCCTCTCTCTCTGTTAGCCTCTCTCTCTGTTAGCCTCTCTCTCTGTTAGCCTCTCTCTCTGTTAGCCTCTCTCTCTGTTAGCCTCTCTCTCTGTTAGCCTCTCTCTGTTAGCCTCTCTCTCTGTTAGCCTCTCTCTCTGTTAGCCTCTCTCTCTGTTAGCCTCTCTCTCTGTTAGCCTCTCTCTGTTAGCCTCTCTCTCTGTTAGCCTCTCTCTCTGTTAGCCTCTCTCTCTGTTAGCCTCTCTCTCTGTTAGCCTCTCTCTGTTAGCCTCTCTCTCTGTTAGCCTCTCTCTGTTAGCCTCTCTCTCTGTTAGCCTCTCTCTCTGTTAGCCTCTCTCTCTGTTAGCCTCTCTCTCTGTTAGCCTCTCTCTCTGTTAGCCTCTCTCTCTGTTAGCCTCTCTCTCTGTTAGCCTCTCTCTCTGTTAGCCTCTCTCTGTTAGCCTCTCTCTCTGTTAGCCTCTCTCTCTGTTAGCCTCTCTCTGTTAGCCTCTCTCTCTGTTAGCCTCTCTCTCTGTTAGCCTCTCTCTGTTAGCCTCTCTCTCTGTTAGCCTCTCTCTCTGTTAGCCTCTCTCTGTTAGCCTCTCTCTCTGTTAGCCTCTCTCTCTGTTAGCCTCTCTCTCTGTTAGCCTCTCTCTGTTAACCTTTCTATTAGCCACCCTCTGTTAGCCTCTCTCTATTAGCCCCAAGCCCTGCGGTGTCTGATCACCTGACCCCCCTCAGACTAACGACCTCCTCCTCACCCGCTCTCAGTCGTAATCACCTCCGCTAACGCCGCCGCCCGCAGCTGCCGCTGTCTTAAACGGACGCCGTCTCTTTAAGAGATGCTTGTCTTTTATTGGGCATTAAAAGGCTGTTAGGATTTCCATAAGGCCGTTTTAAATACATAACTCCCGCCGTAATGGCGGCGGCGGCGCTGCTCGCGCACACAGAACAATATTTTAACTCCACATCACATCTGGCCCTGGGCCTCTGATTGGCTGCTGTGTGTGGGGTGCGTTAAGGGCTTAATTGGCCGGTTAATTTGATTGGCTGTGAAGCTGGCGGCCGTCATCACAGGAGCTGATGTTGATTATCTACACAGCTGGTGATAACACACACACACAGATGAACACAGACACACATGCACATACACAAACATGCACACACACATAAATGCGCACACACACAGATGCGCACACACACACACACACACAGCAAACAGATGCGAGCGCACTCATACACACAAAGATTGACGCATGCATGGGTGCACACAAACAAACAAAAACACCCAGATGCACACAGACACTCAGGTGTACAAAGACTCACACCCTTAAATATAACACACAATCACACAGTCACACACACACACACACGCACGCACGCACACGAACACACGCGCAGCATAGGCTTGTGCTGGCGTTCCAGTATCACCAGTAGGACTACAGACTGTTGGATGTGAGCCCACTTGAATGGAGATATCAGGAGCATTCAGTGGGGCCAACACAATGGGTCTCTCTCCCTCTCTAGCTCTCTCCCTCTCTCTGTCTTTGCTCTCTCTGTCTGTATCCCGTGCACTCTCTTTGTCTCTCTCTCCCTCTCTGTCCATCTCTCCCTCTCTCCCTCTCACCCTCTCTCTCTCCCTCTCACCCTCTCTCTCTCACTCTCGCTCACTGTCTTTGTCTCTGTCTCTCCTAAATGTGAGTCAATCTTTCTTCTTTCTTTTGTTTCTCTCCCTCTTTCTGTATCATTCTCGGAACCACAAGCACGCATGCACACGCTTACATTAAGCACACACACATTACACTCACTCACAGTAAACGCACATACATAATGCAGACACACACACAAACACGCACATCAAACGTATATACATTACACAGACGCTCACATTGAGGGCAAATACATTGCACACACAAACTAACATAAAGTAAAAAATCTTTAAAAACACACACGCACACTAACATTAAGCAAAAAATCATTACAAACAAACACTTACATTAAGCAAAAAGACATCCCTCAGTCACACACACATTAACATTAAGCGATAACATTACCGACACAGACAAACTGACAGACACACACACACCCCCTCTGAGTGCGTCAGGCCACAGCTCCCATCATTAAAGGCATCCATCTTGTCATGCACGCCCCCTCGTGCACTCCCCCGCCGTGCACACCTAATGGACCCGTAACGCCACCTCGCCGCCCGCTGGTTCTGCTCATCAGTCAGCAGACGCAGCCCCCCCCCCCCCTACGCCCCCCCCCTCCCCTTTCTAGCACAGTGGCCCTAGAAGCTAGAAGATAGCACGGCGGCGCCAGCGCTATGTAAATGCTGCGCTCAGACGCCCAGTCACCCAACCAATTACACAGCGCCCTGTCCTCCGCTGTGCTACGCTATGCTAGGCTAGGTTATGATACACTATGTAGCATTGCTCCTGTAGGCACAGTGAGGGCTAGCGTTGGGCTATGTGTGTGCGGGGGCAGTTGGTTGGTTGGTCGGTTCGGACGTCTCTTCGACTGCTCTCTGGTTTGAAACGGTCCGAACCGGTTCTGGATCTGGTTCAGTTCAGTTGCTCTATTTGGTTTCCTATGGTGGCGACACAGGGTCCCTTTAGCCCCAGCCTCACCTTGATGATGTCACCACAACACAGGGTCAGCACGTCACAGCTAGTATGTTAGCAGCGTTAGGCTAACAAAGCGTAGCGTGTATTACCATATCGTGCTAAAGCCTTTCCAGCAGCTTCCAAAACCCATTCCGCTTGGGATTCGCCTCCGACTCTATATACGTAGCATTTCACAGCACAAGGAAACATCGTCACATCGCTAGGGTAGCAAGATCGCTAGCATCATAAGCTTAGCTGAGCAGGACAGCGGAGGTGTTGATTAATGGGCGCTAGCGGAGCTAGCACGCTAGCTCTAATCTACGCATAACCATTCAGATAGGGCCAGTGGTGTAGACACAGGTTTAATCACGTACACTCACTCAATCAATCAATCACTTACTCACTTATTCACACAGTGACAGACAAAGTGAGAGTGATGAAAAGGCCTCACCTTTTGTGACAGAGGTAAGACGGTATATTATATCTGTCTTTGTCAACATAAGAGTTCAGTACTTCAGATGAGAGAGAGAGAGAGAGAGAGAGAGAGAGAGAGAGAGAGAGAGAGAGAGAGAGAGAGAGAGAGAGAGAGAGAGAGAGAGAGAGAGAGAGAGAGAGAGAGAGAGAGAGAGAGAGAGAGAGAGAGAGAGAGAGAGAGAGAGAGAGAGAATGTGAATGAACTGGGACCTGGTTAGACACAGTGGGAGGAGACCTGTATGCATCGACAGAGCTACAGTCACACCCGCGTTCCCATGAGCAATTACACACTCTGCTGAACCTCCTGCTCCTCTGCTAATGTCCACTCTTCTTCTGCTCTGTGTGTGTGTGTCTGTGAATAGGTTGGTTTGGACGCTGAGTTAGCGACCAAACAGCTAGTTGCCGCAGCGATTATAGCAGGGAGTGTGTATTTGTGTGTGGGTTTCTGTGTGAGGCAGAAAGTTTGAGCAAGGGACACGGAGATGAAGAGAGAGATGAATAGAATACATGAATAGAATTGTATGAGGGAGAGATAAGGTGAGAGATGGAATAAAAGAGAGAGGTGACAGGTTTGGATTCCTTTGTGTGATCTATCCATTCATTCTCTGTCCCTTACTCTCTCACTCTCCAACTCCCCCCTCTCTCTCTCTCCATCTCCCTCTATCTCTCTCCCCCTCTCTCTCTCTATCCATCTCCCTCTCTATATCCCCCTCTCTCTCCATCTAAGTAAGTAATTATTTAATCTCCCCCCTCTCTTTCTCCATTTCCTTCTCTAACTATCTCCCCCCTCACTCTCGATCTCCCTCCATCTCTCTCCCCCTCCCTCCCTCTCTATCTCCCCTCTCTCCATCTCCCTCTTTATCCTGTCCTCTTCCTTTCATTCTCTCTTCATTGAGTTATACTGCCTCCCCCCTGCCTCCCACACTTCCTCTCTGTGCCCCCTCTCCCTCCCCCTTTCACCCCTTCTCATCCCCTCTTTCTCGTTCTTACCCCTTGCTCAATCTCCTCTTCTCTCCACCCTCCCTCTCACCCCTCTCTCTCCTCTCACCCCTCCCTCTCTCTCCCCTCTTCACCCTCTCCCTCCCTCTCTCACCCCGCTCTCTCCCTTCCTCACCCCCCTCCAGAGTAATTCCATAATAATGCTCGAATGACACTGAGCCTAATGATTGAATTCATTAGACGTGCACCACCACACACACACACACACACACACACACACACACACACACACACACACACACACACACACACACACACACACACACACACACACACACACACACACACACACGTCATAAACACACACAGGAAACATGCGTGTTCCTTCTATTCAGAAGACAGCTGTCAAATGCAATTGTTGTTATAATAGAGGGAAGGAGGGAGGCATGGGAGGAGAGAGGAAGGGAGAGTGAGGGGAGCGAGAGAGATAAAGGGTGGAAGTGAGATAGCTGGAGAGGGTGCAAGCCATAGGAAACAGACAGAGACAGAGAGAGGGAGAGGGAGAGTTTTCATGTAAAGTACGTTGTCGCCTGCAGGGCTACAACACAGATTAATACGGCTTCAATCAACTGTGTGTGTGTGTGTGTGTGTGTGTGTGTGTGTGTGTGTGTGTGTGAGTGTGTTGTCAGTGTAGTTCAATTGAAAATGCCTTCTCGTCATGGAAATTGGATAAAACTTTTCTTTAAATGCTATTACTTGTATCTCTCTCTCTCTCTCTCTCTCTCTCTCTCTCTCTCTCTCTCTCTCTCTCTCTCTCTCTCTCTCTCTCTCTCTCTCCTCTCTGCGGTTTTTCCGTTGAATGTATTGTAGAATTTGACTAGACGTAGGTGCTTTTGTTTTGTTCCAAGGTTTGAAGGTTATTAGTTTCTATTATAAGGTTGCGGGTTTGAATTGGGCCTTTGGTTTGTTTGTTTTGTGTTAGTTAACTCTTTATCGCTGATCGGTGAATGATGATGGTTTAAATATGGAAGTCACTTCACTCTGTTGTATCAATTGTATAATTTTCTATTGTAGGACTGTTCATCTGTAGATTTCTGGTCATGAGGCTACTTTGGCTAGAGGCAACGTGATTGGTAGATCAACTTGCTCGTTAAAACATCTGGGCGGGTGGGGTTAGAGGGTAGATTTTTGTTAATACACCTGAGCATGCTCTTACCTGCGTTGGGGTCGGGTCGTGGTGTGAGGTTAATCTCGTCGGCTACTGTTAAGGGAACAGATGGGGGTCAAGGGTCAAAGGTTAGTGAACATTCCACATGCTACATTCGTCATGGCAAGGAGACATTAGCGAGAGACAAGCCATGCAGGAGAGGGCGTAGCGAGAGAAAATATATAGGAGAGAGAGAGAGAGAGAGAGAGAGAGAGAGGAGCACAGAGAGAGAGAGAGAGAGAGAGCACAAGAGAGAGCGCGGGAATTGAAGAGGGTTGTTTTGTGTAGAGATAAGCGATCAGGCGGTAGAGCGGTATCAACACAGAGCACAGATTACAGATCTGCCCTCAGAACTCCTCAGCCCGCGATCACGTCGCAGTACGAAGCCATTTACACCGGGGGACAGGGAGGGAGGGGTGGAGGGAGGGAGGAGGAGATAGGTCATC
>NC_082389.1:9722201-9754062 GCF_031168955.1 Gadus macrocephalus
TGCGGTTTTTCCGTTGAATGTATTGTAGAATTTGACTAGACGTAGGTGCTTTTGTTTTGTTCCAAGGTTTGAAGGTTATTAGTTTCTATTATAAGGTTGTTGTATCAATTGTATAATTTTCTTAAAGGACAATTCCGTTATTTTGAACATTGAGCCTCCTTTCTGGTTCGTCGAGGATGAAATAGAGTGGTTGACACCGACATTTTTACTACTATCAACAAGTATCGTAACGAAATACCGTTTCTGTCGTGTTTTATTTGGCATTTTGTAAATCCATTGATTTCGGTTGGAAGACTCATTGCTCGTTGACCGGAAAGGGGCTGGTTGTAGTCTTTTCGCTCGGTTCTCCCTCTCAACAGTAGGGCTAAAACAGAGCCGAAAGACTACAACAAGCCCCCCTTTCCATTTCCGGTCAACGAGCAATGAGTCTTCAACCGAAATCAATGGATTTACAAAATGCCAAATAAAACATGACAGAAACTGTATTTCGCTGTGTTTTAAGGACAGGTTTGTGAATGCCCGTAGCAAGCCATTGTGAAGGAGGCAGGGGTCAAAATGAGCCAAATACCCGAGACAGGACCAATAGTCCAAATTTCGGTGTCAACCACTATATTTCATCCTAGACAAACCAGAAAGGGGGCTCAATGTTCAAAGTACCGGAATTGTTCTTTAAGTACAATGTTGGTTTCAAGACTGAATCGTTGGAAATTGTCGAATTTAAATAAATAACACAATATTTTGCTTCTCCCTCCCTCTCCTCCCTCCCAACTCCCTCCCCCTATCTCCTTCTCCTCTCCCTCCCACCTCTCTCCCCCTTCCTCCCTATCCCTCTCTCCCCCTTCCTCCCTATCCCTCTCTCGCCTCGACCCTCTCCCCCCCCCCTCCCTCTCCCCCTTCCTCCCTATCCCTATCCCTCTCTCTCGCCTCGACCCTCTCCCTCTCCCCCCCTACCTCTCCCCCTTCCTCCCTATCCCTCTCTCTCACCTCGACCCTCTCCCTCTCCCCCCCCCTCTCTCTCCCCTCAGAAGCTGGAGGAGGAAGAGCTGGTCCTGACCCCGGACGGGACCCGGGAGTTCCTGACCTTCGAGATCCCGCTGAGCGACTCGGGTTCTGCCGGGCTGGGGGTCAGCGTGAAGGGGAACCGCTCCAAGGACAACCACGCCGACCTCGGCATCTTCGTCAAGTCCATCATCAACGGGGGCGCCGCTTGCAAGGTAGGACGCCTCCGAGAATTCACTGCGTTTTTGTGTCGCACGTGATGCTTGCGAGGTAGGGGTCTCATGCCTGGTTCTTCCGGTGTCACCTCCTTTGTCCCATCCTGGGTCACTTCCTGCCTCATTTCCTGTGTCACGTCATGGAACACTTCCTGTGTGACTTCCGGTGTCACTTCCCGTCTCACTTCCTGTGCCACTTCCTGCGCCCCCAGGACGGCCGGCTGCGGGTCAACGACCAGCTGATCGCGGTGAACGCCGAGTCCCTACTTGGCAAGACCAACCAGGACGCCATGGAGACGCTGCGCAAGTCCATGTCCACCGAGGGCAACAAGAGGGGCATGATCCAGCTCATCATCGCCCGGCGCGTCCCCAAGCACGGAGAGGTAGGGCCCCAACCCCAGCCTGACCACTCACTGTGTGTCTCTGTGGGAATTAGGTTCAGTTCTTTGTGTGTGTGAATGAGGTTCAGGTGTGTGTGTGTGTGTGTGTGTGTGTGTGTGTGTGTGTGTGTGTGTGTGTGTGTGTGTGTGTGTGTGTGTGTGTGTGTGTGTGTGTGTGTGTGTGTGTGTGTGTGTGTGTGTGTGTGTGCCTATTGTGTCTGCACTGTATGATCACAATAGTTTCCATACTTTTGGGCGTTTAAATCTCTGGCGGTGGATGTTGGCATTAGCGTCATGTTGTGCTCCGTGGCGATGGGCTTTTTAGAGGAGAGGTCTAGAGATGAAACCCGCAAGGCATCATAGCCGCCAATGCTAGGCCCCGCCCACGCCAGGCCCCGCCACGCCAGGCCCCGCCCACGCCAGGCCCCGCCCATGTGAAACCTTGCTATGCTCCGAGCGCCCCGGGTTCTCCGTTCAGACCAGGGAACCCAGGTGTAGTGGTTCAGTTTCTGGTTCCTCGGACGTCTCTGCTGTTCTGTCCTCAGCCCCCAGCAAGGGCTTCTGGGAAATAAAACGCTGGAACCCGATTAAATAATAACAGCAGCGGCCACCACGCACACGCCCCCTCCACACCGCTCCCTGTGTGTGTGTCTGTGTGTGTCTGGGTGGGTGGGTGCGTGTATGCGTGCGTGTGTGCCTGTGTGCTTGTGTGTGTATATATGCCTGTGTGTGTGTGTGTGTGTGTGTGTGTGTGTGTGTGTGTGTGTGTGTGTGTGTGTGTGTGTGTGTGTGTGTGTGTGTGTGTGTGTGTGTGTGTGTGTGTGTGTGTGTGTAGTGCAGTTGGGTGTAAGTGTATTAGGATGTGTGTGGGCACTTTGTGTTGTGTATATAAACGGTGTCTGCGTTTACTTTATGGATCAGTGTGTGGTGCTGCTGGGTTTCTTCCTCTGTCTGAACGCTTTATTGATCCAATCTGGAGGCACGCAGGGCTTGAGCAGCCGGGTGTGTGTGTGTGTGTCAGACCGCATACCTTCCCAGCATGAAGGCTATCACACCTGTACTTCTATGTTTCTCTCTCTCTCTCTCTCTCTCTCTCTCTCTCTCTCTCTCTCTCTCTCTCTCTCTCTCTCTCTCTCTCTCTCTCTCTCTCTCTCTCTCTCTCTCTCTCTCTCTCTCTCTCTCTCTCTCTCTCTCTCTTTCCCCCCCCCCCCCCCCCCCTAATCAGTATTCGTGTCCAGTCAGCGCCTGCCTTCCTCTACAGTAATTATAGAGCTGAATATTCAGCCGCCAGCAAACAGCCAATCCCCCCGGGTTATTACCACCTGCACCCCCCCTCTCAGCCTGGCCACTTCATTACCCAGGAGCCACGCCCCCTCGGCGTCGCCATGGGAACCCACGTTCCTCTGAGCTGGGCTGTTGATTCCGTAGGTTCTGAGTCGATGGTTTGATGCGTAAATGGTTTGCGCTTCACGACTTCCTAACTTTTCGTACTATTGGCTGTTGGACTATAAATATTCATATATCACAAGGTGGTTTTATTTATATCTTCAATACAACCAAATGAGAAAAGGGGGAAAGGAAAATGAATGCTAACATCAAAAAACAACAACTATTAACAATAAACAACAATTAAATCGACAAATAACGATCACTAATAATTATTAAGAAGATCGCCAAATTATTATTTGTCTTCAGCAAGAAGACAAATTTCTTCAGTTGGAAACATTTCAACAGATCTGTAAGAATCTCAGTTCTCTTCCTCTTTAAATATACTCTAACCATACTCTCAGTTTTCTCTAACTATACTTTAACTATACTTTCACTATTCTCTAACTATACTCTCACTATTCTCTAACTATACTCTCACTATACTCTATACTCTAACTACACTCTAACTATTCGATCACTACTCTACTATAATCTCATTATACCCTCACTATACTCTATATATATTCTCATTATACTCTCACTATACGCTCACTCTACTCTCACTATAATCTAACTATGCGCTCACTCTACTCTCACTATATTCTTACGAAACTCTATACTCTCATAATAATCCTGTTAGTACTGAAACCCTGGTCCTTGGTAGATGACCCTGATGGTCTGTGTCAGGGTCTCGTACCCCGATCAGGCAGGTCTGTAGGTATGCTAACGCTACACATCAGAACAACCTCAACAGGAGGTTTTTCAAAGTAAAAGTCCTGTCTCTTCTGGAACGTAGCATCAGCATTCTGCTCAGGACCGCAGGATGTTTCCAGAGTGAGACTGACTGTTTACTCAGAGGTTACCACGGCAACCATGCACCATGGCGACAGAGCTCTGTCTCTCTTTCTTTTTCTCTTTCTCTCTCTCTCTCTCTCTCTCTCTCTCTCTCTCTTTCTCTCTCTCTTTCTCTTTCTCTCTCTCTCTCTCTCGTTTACCTTTAAGAGTGATCCTATTAGCTCTGGAGTGGATAGCCCCGCCGTGGCGTGGCTATTGATTAGGCTAATTTGGTCACAGTATCGATCGCGTTATCGCTGTCCGTCCAGGGCCAGTCGTCATTGTAATTGTTGGTAATTGTTGTGGCTGGGGCTGTCACCACACAGCAGGGGGTCAATACCCATCCCAGGGACACACACACACACAAACACACACACACACACACACACTTTATCTCGAAGTGACGGGTCACTTCCTGTCGGCCTAATTGAGCTGAGTGTCATCTCCTTCCCGAGGGACACGAGGATGCTAGCTGGCTATCATGTGCTGACACTATAGCCAGCAGCGCTCTATTGGAAATCAATGCTCAGTTAGCCTAGCTGCTACGCTAGTAGATTTAGTGACTTCCTGTTATTATCCAATTTCCATTCTTCTTAGAGGGAAATAATTGTCAATTCATGAAACGTTGTGATTTAACTTAAACAATCCGGTCGCTCTGTCCGCTGTTTGGAACAGCTCAAGGGTTCGGTTGCATTTGAACTCCCGACGGTTTTGACGCGAAAATAAGCTAACATAATTACATGTCTGTTCTTTCATAGCTTTTTCATTCATACTTTTCTTTATGATTATAACAACCGTTAGTTTAAGGTTGTTATCGTCTACACATTCTGCAGTGCTCTAAATGAAGGAGCTCCAGCAGAGTGCAGTTCACTTACCGGCCAGAGGGGGCAATGATGAGGCGCAATGTCTCTTTCTTACACCTTTATGTACCACAATCAGCTCTCTCATACATAGACGAGTGCTGTTCTTCCTGAGGTCAAAAATTCCAAATTGCATTTCCTTTTTCACATACAATCATGCATTCACACAGCATACAACAAGAAGAAAACATTGAACAAAAAGAGGAAATGAAAATCATTAATTGATTTAAGTTGGTTAATATTATTATTATTATTCTAATCATTTGTTATTTTGCATTTTTGTGAGATACTGCATATGATCAAGATGAACAGAAGATTCACGTTTTAAATATGCTGTTCGTCTCCCCCCTCATTCCCTCCCCCTCTCCCCTCCCCCGCCCCCCCAGCTGGACCCCCCCGGCAGTCCGCACGCCTCCCAGCAGGCCTTCAGCTCCTCGCTGGACGACCACGAGCGCCGCATCTCCCACTCGCTGTACGGGGGCCTGGAGGGTCTGGATGACAACCTGCTGCCCCGCCCCGGGGGGGCCCTGCCCCGCACCGCCGGTAAGCCCCGCCCCCGCGCAACCCCCCCAACACACTTCCTGTACCCTTTCCAAGAGCCAATCACGTCTCGCTACCTAGCTCACCATAAACCGTGTCAAACAGGGTGTGTGTGTGTGTGTGTGTGTGTGTGTGTGTGTGTGTGTGTGTGTGTGTGTGTGTGTGTGTGTGTGTGTGTGTGTGTGTGTGTGTGTGTGTGTGTGTGTGTGTGTGTGTGTCGGAGGCCTCGAAAGCCCCCTGGGCTTTGGCGGGTATTGATGATGTCATCAGCCCGCGACCAGGCCGTCGTGAGTGGAGGCGGGAGAATAAGCTCCTCCCATTGATCATCACCTGAACGGCACATTAGACGCGTCGGCCGCCGGGTTTCACTCAGAATAACAGGCTGTGGGTTTGAATCCCGGGGGTTGGCGCCGGTACTAGCCCCGCCCCCTCGCCCATCGATCCTCCGCCTCCATCTATTATTTCATGGCTGTTTTATTCCCCGGGCCGGGCGGCGAGCGCGGACATCTAATGAATAGAGAGCGTGTGTTTCCCTAGCCACCTGTATAATTCATATTCCTTCATTATCTCCTCGTTCATCTCCTCTCCTTCCCGCTCTCCGCTCTCCTCGCCGCCGCCGCCGCTAATTCATCAGATTTATGTCCGGACCCCGGTCCGCTCGTCCTCAGGGCCGTTACTCTTGTGTGTGCTTTTAAAATAAAGTGCAATTTTATAAATCATGAGTGAAAACACTACTTAGACCAAGTATCGCTGTGTGTGTGTGTGTGTGTGTGTGTGTGTGTGTGTGTGTGTGTGTGTGTGTGTGTGTGTGTGTGTGTGTGTGTGTGTGTGTGTGTGTGTGTGTGTGTGTGTGTGTGTGTGTGTGTGGAGGTGATGTAAGGACACTGATTCGGCCTTGATTTTACAGTGAGTGTCATTGGGGGAGAAAGAGAGAGATTTATCCACAGAGAGATTAATGGAATGCGGCCTTCCCTCTAAAGCCATTACCCGATGACACCGGTGATCACAAGATTTGGAACTCGCCGAAATGTTGTTGAATTGCGTCATAACTCTAACTAAGAACAGCAGCTCTTTATTTCAGACTGTCAATCACAGTGAGGAATGCTGTTCACTATGTAGTCATGTTAAGGAGCAGGTAGGGGTTAGACAGTACAGAGAAGGGTAATTTAGGAGCGATTAGGGGTTATCTTGTTCTGGGATGACTACATGTTTGCCTTTGGAAACTGGGTATCAAATCCAGAACCCTGGCACCTATCACTAGACTGTTGAGCCCCAGAAGGTAAAGACAGTGTGAACCTTCCCCGGCTCAGACGGTAGTTCCTCCCTGTGTTCCGCTCGTTAGTGCTACCTCTGGGGTCGTGCTAATTAGTAAATGCTTCTGATTGGTTTACAAACAGCAGGGGTGGGGCTTTTTCACCTGGGTTCCAGCGACTAGAAGGGGGGGGGGGGGGGGAGCCTAATGTAATTACCCTCCAGCTTCACGCTAATGAAAATAACAACCAGGCAGCCGAACCTCATCACCGAGCTCAGTGATGTGGTTGTGTGAGGGGGGAGGGGCTGAGGTGGAGGTTAGTCTGTCCTCCGCTAGAAGGGGAGGGGGGGCCCCTCATCAACAATCGCCTAGGCGACATGAAGCCGGAATGCTGAGTGAGTGAGTGCGTGCAAGAATGCTTGCGTGAGTGAGAGAGAGAGCGTGTGAGTGAGCCAATGAGTGAGTGTGTGCGTGGACGTGCGTGCGTGAGCGAGTGAGTGCTCTCTGTCGGATGGTTTTCATTAATAACTCAGGTGTTGGCCGGGGTTCCGCTTCCTGCTAATCAGCGTCTGATTGGTTCCCCCGTTTTGCTGTGAATGTCAACAACAATAACAACAACAGAATGAGACGTCCCCTGTTCAGGGGGGTCACCTGCCGAGGTGAGGTGGAGGTCGTGGTGCGAGGCTGAGAGCCTCTGTGGTTGTCACAGGTAGGCTGGACAGGCAGACAGAGAGGCAGGCAGACAGACAGACAGACAGGCAGGCGGACAGACGGGATGACAAGTGGTGAGACAGAGACCGCAAGAGCTTAGCTTTAACATCAGACCATAATAACCACAGCGTACTGGGCCGCCAGACCATAATAACCACAGCCTACTGGACCGCCAGACCATAATAACCACCCCACGCCCTGCAGCGACCCGTCTCATATCGGCTGACCGGGTTCATAAACAGGGCATGACCCTTGGCCTCAAGGTCAAACCACAGTGTATTCTCCTGAATCGCCGTGGTTACGGTCGTCATGGCGGCTGGAGGATTTCATCTCTAATCTTCGGGATGAGCAGAACTTTACCTTAGAGTTAGCGTACTGATGGAATTATAATACTGAGCAGCACTCCTCCCTGATTGGTCGGCTGCCAACGTCTGTCCAGTAATGAGATTTACTTTGACGTCGTTTTATGAGAATATTGAAGTATTTTGTGTTAGGGGATTTTATTTTTAAGAAACCTGACCTCCTGCTTTCCATCCCTTATTCATTTTCTCTTCCTGCTTCAACTATCTCTCTCCGACTCCATCCGGATTACTGTCTCTCTTTGTCTCTCGCTCTCTTTTTACCTCTACCTCCCTCCCACCCCTCCCCCTCCCCCTCTCCCTCCCTCCCTCCCCCTATCCCTGGCAGCGCCCACTGCTCTCCGCTGCCATGGCGATAGGAGGGATGAGAGCTCATGTCCAGTGGCGTTAGGACCGCGTTATGCTAATGAGTGGCGATACAGACGTAGAAGCAGTCCTCCTCCTCCTCCTCTTCCTCATGGTCTGGTTCAGAAGATCTCTCCTCCTCCTGCTCTCCTCCTCCTCCTCCTCCTCCTCCTCCTCCTCCTCCTCCTCCTCCTCCTCCTCCTCCTCCTCCTCCTCATGGTCTGGTTCAGAAGGTCTCTCCTTCTCCTCCTCCTCCTCCTCACCGTCTGGTTCAGAAGGTCTCTCCTCCTCCTCCTCCTCCTCCTCCTCCTCCTCCTCCTCCTCCTCCTCCTGCTCTCCTCCTCCTCCTCCTCCTCCTCCTCCTCCTCTTCCTCATGGTCTGGTTCAGAAGCTCTCTCCTCCTCCTCCTCCTCCTCCTCCTCCTCCTCCTGCTCTCCTCCTCCACCTCCTGGTCTGGTCAGCAGGCCTCTGATTGGTCAGTGTGTTGTGCCCCTGAGTCCACTCCGTCTGTCCGCCTCAGTGTTTTTGAGTGTGAGTCTGAACAGCTAGCTCGTCGCGCTCCAGCTGGGCTAGCTGACGGCCCATTGGTCGGCTGCCCGGTGGCTCATTCAGGTCCTCATACACAGTGTCTCTCATGGGATAGGTGTGTGTGTGTGTTTGTGTATGTGCGTGCGTGTGTGTGTGTTTGAGTGACAGGTCCAGGGTTCCCTGAGCTCCCTGATGATCCCAAAACAAATCAGAAAACTGAATTGAAAACTCCTCCACCCCTCCTCTTCCCCCACCTTCTCTCCCCTCTCCTTCTCATTCCTTCTCCCCCACCTCCTCCTCCTCCTTTCCCCCTCTCCTACTCCTCCTCCTCCTCCTCTATGTCCTCAGCTCCAGAATAAACATCAGAGTCTCCTCCTGAATATCAATAGCGGCTCCTTAAGCCTCTCCTTTCAGAGGCTGCTCCTGCCTCCAGCTCCCCTCCCCTCCTCTGTTCTATTCCGTTCTGTTCTCCCTCCTCTCTGTGTGGAGCGTGTCCATCTTGAATGAACCACCGTGTTTTGAGTCCAACGGCAGACTCTGCAAGCTGATTGGCCACCCGGGCTTTCCAAACAACAACACAGTGTTTTAGAGATGAGACGATGGTCTTAGGGCCAGGAGGAGGAGGAGGAGAGGGTCTGAGTAGGTGGAGGAGAGGGAGGAGGATGAGGAGGAGGGGTCATAACGTGGTACCGCTGAACAGAACAGGCAGCAGTTTATGTCTTGTTTGTTTTGATATGATTCTGCCTCAAAAGCGGTTGGACCAGCATCAGGTGTTTTCCTCGGGGCTGACTGGGAGAGGTCTAATATGGTAATGAGATCGTTTGGTGTGCGTGGCCTGGCCCGCAGCTGACATCAGGAGAGGAGGAAATTAGGTAATGGGTTCAGGTCCCCCTCAACAGGAAGTGAGGTCACATCATTGGTTCTGATCCCTCTCTCAACTGGAAGTGAGGTGACATCAAGGGTTTGGATCCCTCGTTCAACAGGAAGTGAGGTCACATCACGTGTTTGGATCCCTCGCCCAACTGGACGCGAGGTCGCATCATGGGTTCGGATCCCTAGCTAAACAGGAAGTGAGGTCACATAATGGGTTCGGATCCCTAGCTAAACAGGACGTGAGGTCACATCATGGGTTTGGATCCCTCGCTCAACAGGAAGTGAGGTCACATCATGGGTTCAGATCCCTCTCTCGACAGGAAGTGAGAGGGCAGACCAGTGAGATTATCCGTTGCGGGAAGGAAGACATGTTGAAGTCCCTCTCCTGCACTGTAAAGATTGAACCATACGTGAGCAAGCGTTCTGTACCAGACCTTAGTTAACCCCGTCAGACGCGCCCCACAGACCCCCGATCGGGGAACACGGGTTCCGTCACGCGCTCTGTTCTCCTCCCAGACGGTGGCAGGTCTCGGCGCAGGCCTGACTAATCCATCACAGATGTTAAGTTAAACGCTGAGTCATTAACGGCATATGCTGTCGGGGCGTCAGACGTGTTGGCAGTCTGTCATCGCGTGGGGGAGGAGCTTACCTCTCAGCTCAAGGCTGTGAACACAATCGGGTTAGATTTAAATGGCTCATGGAAGAGGCGATGTAGTCGTTGGGGTTCTGGGTTAAATTCCCAGTGACCTCACTCTGCCTCCAGACGTCCTAGAGCAAAATGACCCCTAACCCCTAATGACCTGTCTCTGTACTGTCTAACCCCTACCTGTCTCTGTACTGTCTAACCCCTACCTGTCTCTGTACTGTCTAACCCCTACCTGTCTGTACTGTCTAACCCCTACCTCTCTGTACTGTCTAACCCCTACCTCTCTGTACTGTCTAACCCCTACCTCTCTGTACTGTCCAACCCCTACCTGTCTCTGTACTGTCTAACCCCTACCTCTCTGTACTGTCTAACCCCTACCTGTCTGTACTGTCTAACCCCAGGTAACTACCAGCTGTCCCCAACCGTCAACATGCCCCAGGACGACACGGTCATCATCGAGGACGACCGGCCCCCCTTGTTCCCCCCCCACCTCTCCGACCAATCCTCCTCCAGCTCTCACGACGACATGTGTTTCCCCGCCGAGACGACCCCGCCCTGGGCCAAGGAGCCGGCCAATCAGAACGAGAGGTGGGCGGGCTCTCTCTCCTGTTTAGTGTTCGAGAACATTCCTGGTCCTGGTTCAACATTTACACTTTGGGAAGTAATTATTGTAGTTTCTGGCCATTGGAATTTTGCTTATTGTGATTATGTTATTATATTATACTGGCTTATTAGTATATTTGACTAGGTGAAGGATGTAGTATTAGGGAAGTTATCTGAACCTCTTCCTCTCTACACCCCCTTCAAAATAAGAGTTGGTTTACTTCCTACAGCCCTTTTCAAAATAAATGTCTTGGAGCCAAGTTCAAACCCCTTTCAGAAAATATCTTTCACCAACCCGACAACAGTTACTATAAAGTTTAATCAATAGTGTATCGTTAATGAAAGAGGGCCGCTGCCCTGTTGAATCTCTTCCGCACTTATTGTATGTTGTACGTCCTTGCACTTAACAATAGCACTTAGCAATGTGTAGCGTCTTATCCGATCTATCTTTAGTACTTACCATGGTGTAGCATCGTAACATAGCTATCTTTGTTGTGTACGGGGAATGGGTTAACCTAGCGATTGTTAGTGCTTGGCACTTGGTTCTATGAACATCCTTGCTGTACCGACAGCGATATATTGATGTTTCTCTTTCTTCTGACAAATGTACTTATTGTATTGTCGCTCTGGATAAAAGCGTCTGCTCAATGCCCTGAATGTTAATGCATCACGGCTAACTAGCTATCTAGCCAGCTAACTAGCTAGCCTTTTAGCCTGATAGCTATCTAACCCACGTCCGTCTGTCCAGCCCGATGAGCCCGGGGGAAGAGGATGGAAGCTTCCAGAGGGAGGGCTTCGGTCGGCAGAGCATGTCGGAGAAACGCACCAAGCAATTCGGAGACGCAGCCCAGCTGGACATCATCAAGACCAGGAAGTCCAAGAGCATGGACCTCGGTAGGCCACACCCCCTCGCACTCGTACACGCTCAGACCCCGCCCCTGGGTGGAGCATAGCTGGTAGTGGCTGAGCCAATGGTGGGCAGGCCTGTTTTATTACTGGTACATTAATGATTATTGCTAAATATATTTAAATGTTTGTATATTTTATATAGTTTCATAATACTTAATGTCATATACAGTGAAATTAAGTTATTAAAGGATGTTAACTCACACATTGGAATCTCTTTAGAGTCTTAAGCGTTATGCTGGTTCATCCACTCTTAAGTTATAAAGCCAGTGCCACTAGTTAGCCAGTAAATTGGAGTTAACTTAATCTAAGACTAATACGATTATCAATAACAGATTCACCTTGGGAAGAGGAAGCACATTCTCCATTAACAGGTTCAGTTTAATCACGGTTTAATACGCTCGCTGTGAGCGGTCGCTGGATCATCTCACTCATTATCACGTTAGCTCGCGTGCTAACACGTCTTTAGAACCGACACCTCTCGACTCCATCTTTAATCATTAGAGTCTGTGTTCTCTCTACTTATTAATTAAGCCCTCCAATATTAAATAGTGTCGCTCTGCCGTACTTTGATCCATTACTGACTCTTCACATGTCTTATTTTGCTCTTTTAGTGTTGATAATCTAGAGATGGTTTCATCCTCACATTCAGCCTACACAAACAGAAGATACATGAAACACCGTAGATATAAAGCACACACATAGTGATACAATAGCTACACAGTCCGTCCTTATGACCCCTACCTGCTCCTCATGACCCCTACCTGCTCCTCACGACCTCTGACCCTTACCTGCTCCTTAAAGCCTTGAGGCTGGATTCACTAACTTCTAATAAAACCCTTTAATAAATCCAAAACGCAGTGAAATTCATATTTAATTTAGCTTAATTTCAGAAGCGTATAATAATATCAAATATTAAGGAACCTCAATGAAAATCGACCCAGAACTATGATAATAGAAAACATGAATGATGCATGAATATTCAATACCACATTCATAATTACACTTATGCATTATAATGTGATTGATCGCATGATATATTACAGCAGAGTCGAACCGGGCTGAATAAACCAGCCTTCAGCACTCCTCCTCCTAACGACCTGCGAGCCGTCACCGCAGTGTGTGTTTAACATATACCAACACTTATAACGCTTTCATTACATCCCTCCCGGTCGGGCCTACTGTTTCCATAGCTATGCCTCAGGCTAACAAAGTTCCCTCTCTGTTTTAATGACTCCAAGGCCTGGTGTTTGGTCTACCCAACACTATTTTAAACATCGCCGTGTTTGCCATCAGCGTCGGGCCATTGTCTGGGCGAAGACCACCGTGTGAAGTAAACGCATCCAAAATGGCGTCCTGGTGATTCGCGTTGTGTCGCTTAAATGCGTCTCTATTGTGCTCAACAAAGCCAGGAGGTAGAATCACCTCGGCACAATGAGAAGCAGGAGAGCTTAACCATGTTCATTCATCTCCCGGAGATCTGAAACGCACACACACACACACACACACACACACACACACACACGCATACACCCTGCATTCAGACACACTCCCTCCCCCCCTGCCTGATGCCTATCTCCTCCTCCCTCCCTCCACCCCTCCCTCCCTGTCCCCCGGTGTAAATGGCTTCGAACTGCGAGTGATCGCGGGCTGAGGAGTTCTGAGGGCAGATCTGTAATCTGTGCTCTGTGTTGATACCGCTCTACGCCTGATCGCTTATCTCTACACAAAACAACCCTCTTCAATTCCCCCCCCCCTCTCTCTCTCTCTCTCTCTCTCTCTCTCTCTCTCTCTCTCTCTCTCTCTCTCTCTCTCTCTCTCTCTCTCTCTTTTTTTTTCTCTCTCTCCCCCCTATATATTTTCTCTCGCTCGCCCTCTCCTGCATGGCTTGTCTCTCGCTAATGTCTCCTTGCCATGACGGAATGTAGCATGTGGAATGTTCCTGCACTAACCTTTGACCCTTGACCCCCATCTATTCCCTTAACAGTAGCCGACGAGATTAACCTCACACCACGACCCGACCCCAACGCAGGTAAGAGCATGCTCAGGTGTATTAACAAACCAATCGACCAATCACGGCCAATCTACCCCTCTAACCCCACACGCCCAGATGTTTTAACGAGCAAGTTGATCTACCAATCACGTTGCCTCTAGCCAAAGTAGCCTCATGACCAGAAATCTACAGATGAACAGTCCTACAATAGGATGGCGTGCGTGCGTGTGTGTGTCTGTCAGTGTTGGTGTGTGCGTCTGTGTGCATAGATTTTAATTCTTGAAGTTCTATGTGGGTTGCGTGTGTGTGTGCGTGGGTGGTGTGCGTGTGTGTGCGCCTGCATCATGTATGTGTGTGATTGCCTTTGTGAATGTGTGTGTGATGTGTAGGAGAGAGCGAGGGCGGTAGAGAGAGCTCTGTGTCCTTGGTTAAGGAACCTCGCTGACAGAGGGCCATCCATCATTGTCAGATCTGCTGTCCTCTCCCTGCTGCCTCCGCTAACCAGAAGATCTGCTTCTGAAGCGGCCCTGAGGGGCGAGAGACAATGAGACACACAGGAACACAGAGAGAGGGAGAGAGAGAGAGAGAGAGAGAGAGCAAATTAGCGTATTCAGTTGTGGAGCGTTCTAAGCTAGCCGAGTGCGGTTCTGGGAGCTGGCGCCGGCTGAACATGCCGCGCGGCACAGACATGAGGACGGTCTACAGAGAAGGAGATTGAAGGGTTTAGCGACACAAAGCTACGATTTATTCCCTGCGAGGCGAGAGGGTTGAAAAAAGCCCCCTGCTCGCGTTTTCAAATTCCCGGCAAACCAAATAAACCGATAACTCCCCAAAGCCTCTACTCAAGCAGAAAGGACTTTTTTTTCCTCCCCTTTCGTCTTCGTGACGATTCCAGAGATTGTGAGACGGCTGAGCGCCTTTCTGAAAAGTTTTGAGTAATGGACGCCACTCTGTTTGGGTCTTCTGAGCTGCTCAGCTCTCAGGTTCCCCGGCCGCATTGGGCTAATAGATTTCAGCCTGTTATCTTAGGCGCTCGCCGTTTATTTTCACTTTCCACAAGCTCCTTCGTACCCCGCATGTCGCTCACTGCGATGAGGCATGAGCCGCGGCCCATTTAGCATGAAATCACCGGCCGCCCCTCGTAACCATAGGCGGCGCCGCGCCGAGCTAGGTGGCGCTAAACGGGTGTGTTGTGATTGGCTGTTCAGAGTTCACCTACGCTCTGCATACCTTCCCCCAATCCCCCTCTTACGCGCTTATTGTATTTTTGCACTTAGAAATAGTTCTTAGCATTGTGTAGCGTCTTATCCTAGCTATCTTTAGTACTTTGCATTGTGTAAAGTCTTATCCTAGCTATCTTTAGTACTTTGCATTGTGTAAAGTCTTATCCTAGCTATCTTTGTTGTGAACAGGGAATGGGTTAGCCTAGCGATTGTTAGTGCTTGGCACTTGGTTCTGTGAACATCCTTACTGTTCTTCTGACAAATTAACTTATCGTAAGACGCTCTGGATAAAGGCGTTTGCTAAATGCCCTTAATGTAGGCCTCCCAGAGTAAGACGTCATAATCCCTCCTGCTCCTCAATCCCACTCCTCTGAATCCACTGAGTCTCCTTCAATAAGAGCTTCTGCTAAACAACTCAACAGTAAATGGAAGGACGCTGCCAGACGGCCAATGTTAGCCCGGGTTAGCCTTGTTAGCGGCAGGTTAGCATATGCTAACCCACGGTGTCGTCGAGCAAATCCGCTCGCTCCGTTTGACACCAAGCCAACCTGACGTAGGAGTGATGGATGTTCTAATGACTATCGCCCACTAGTCCTCACGTAAAGGAGCAAGACGGGATTCATCTCTCTCTCTCCATCTGCTTGCTCTCCTCATCTCTCCCTGCCTCTCTTCATCTCTGTCTCTCTCACTCTGTCTCCATCTCTCTCTCCATCTCTGTCTCTCACTCTGGCTCTCTGTCTCTCTCTCTCCTAATCTCTCTCTCAATCTCGGTCTCCCTTTCTCGCACCCTGTCCCACCCTCTCTTTGTCGCTCCCTTTCGCTCTCTCCCTTATAAGACAACCCAACGTTCGTCCTCTGAGGTCATCATTCGCCTCTTTATTCGTATTACCCAATATGCATCTCAACACGCACCCTTTGTGGAAGTGAAGGAAGCCAAAGCCCTTGACAGATTACACGTCCAGTGTGGTTTATCCTCCATAGTTTTCACGAGGACGGCGTTCAGTTAACAAACGACAGAGTGTTCTATTGTGGAGAGGGCAGCTTAGGCCCACAGATGGACAGCTTTCCACTTCACTTATAATGACTATAGAGACACAAGTGCTGTGGATTAAAGTTCCCTGTTGCTGCGGTGGCATTATTGTTGTGTTAGTGTTCCGTTATTGTTGTGTCACTGTTATTATCGTGGTTGTTGGTGTAGAATCATCAAGCTGTTGGGTTCGTCCTGGGACGTTGTGCTTTTAATTTGAAAGAACACAGCCAGGCCTCCCTCAGAAAGCATAACGATGTGATTCCTTTAGATACGTATATCTGTCTCTTTGTAAAGAAACGTGGTTCTGGGTTCGATCCCCAGTGCAGTCGTTCATCCAGACGCCCCATCCTTACCTGCTCCTTAACGACATCTAAAATAACTCACCACGAGTCTCTTTTGGATAGGAGTAACGAACGCGAATCACGAAAATCCTGAAAATGTTTCCGATAATGCTAGCTGGGCCGTTGTGTCTGACCTCCGGCCTCTCCGTAACCGTCCAGGTTCGTCTCCCCGGGACGTGGGTCCGTCTCTGGGCCTGAAGAAGTCCAGCTCCCTGGAGAGCCTCCAGACCGCCGTGGCCGAGGTGACCCTGAATGGAGGGGACCACCCCTTCCACAGGCCACGCCCCCGCATCATCAGGGGGCGGGGCTGCAACGAGAGCTTCCGCGCCGCCATCGATAAATCGTATGACCGGCCGACCGCCGCCGCCAACGCTGCCGCCATCACCACCGAAGAAGAAGATGAGGGCATGGACACACGTAAGACCTCATGTTGGATCTTATCTTCCCTGGAGTAGGGTCGGGGGTTCGATTCCCTCCACTGCCACTGAAGTGCCCTAAGAACAGAGAGCTGAGAGGGTTTGTACTGAAACAACAGACTGAAGTCAGAGATGTAACCAACAGCTAGCATCAAACACACAAATTGTCTGCCCTCCTTGATTAGCAGGAAGCTAAACCGCAGATGGTTTGCTTTGCAGTTGTTATATTGTTTGTTAGTGAAGATGTTGATATGCTTATAACCAAACGATGCATGTTAGTACTGCACTGCATTGTGGGTAAGTGTGCATTGCATTGTGGGTATGTGGTTAGAGCTCGGGGTTGATTGGCGTGTGAGTAGCGGTGAGCCGGCGGCTACACTTGTAATGAAGCACGGGAGTGACAGTTTTGTGACTAACACACACACACACCATCACACACACATGCTGAGTCAGGGTGTGGTGCTGTGAACAGGGAGGCGGGGGCGTGGTTAACGCTGTGTGACAGTTAGGTTAGCGAATCGTTTTGGTTAACGGTTAAGTTAGCCAGCCTCTTATGTTAGCTTTGGTTAGGATTTTCCCTAATAGCTTGTTAAACCTGTACAAAACATATGATTCAAGTGAAAATAATTTGATCTAGTCGATCCATCTATTCATGGCTCTGTTCATCTGCTCCCTCTCTTATCTCATCTCCCCTCTCCCCTCTCCTCTCTCCTCCATCTCCTCTCCTCCCCCCCCCCCCAGTGGAGGAGGACACAGAGGGGAGCTCCCGGTCTGGGCGGGACTCGGTCTCCACGGTAGCAGACCTCACCCCCCTGACCGGGTTGGCCAACGGGTCCGCCTCCTCGGACCGGCCCAGGGAGGAGAAGAGGAAGGACAAGACGCCCACCAAGGAGAAGAAGAGGAGCGAGGGAGGGAAGGAGAAGGACAAGGAGAAGGGCAAGGCCAAGAAGGGCATGCTGAAGGGCCTGGGGGAGATGTTCAGGTAGGACTAAGTTATGGCGGCCATTTTGGTTCGTCCACCGTCCACCGGGGCTGACAGATGTCTCGGGAGCATAGTTATTTTTTTAACACAATCGTACATCAATAGCATCATTAGGGCTGGGTATTGCAAGGTACCTCACAATTCAATTCAATTCTGATTCTTTAGGCCTTGATTCGATTCGATATCGACTTGATTCGATTTGATTTTGATCCAATTGCTAAGATATCGATTCAATAATACGTGCAGATGACAAAAATACCTAAATATTATTTAGAATTAACCATTTCAAAATGAATTAACCATTTCATTGTGCTTTAATTAGCAAAAAGGGAATACAACATTGTATAGTATTGTTCCTCAGCTAAACTTGCAGCATAAAAGTAATAATCATAACATGGACAAATGTAAAAGTGCATGTCAATTTAGGCATACTCGGTTCTAGATTACAATTACTGAGTATGTTTCTTTATTTATGGAAATAATCAATTTCAAAAATTTCTGAATCAAGAACAAATAAATTGCAGTACATTGATGAATAAATTGCACTGCATTGATGAATATATATTTTTACCCAGCCCTAAGCATCATATCCAATGCATTTACTTCCTGGGAAATTTTACCCTAATTTCATTGTTCTATTCTCATGGAGTAAAATGTAGTTCGCGGTGAGTCTTTGAGAACGTGTGATTCTGAACGCCTGTTTCTTGCCAAAGCACAGATCACATTTATAATAATAGTTATTATAATAATACCACCAATGATGACAATAATAATAATAGTAGCTCTGCTCGAATATGGCGTTTCAATGCAGGAAACGGGAGAAAACCACAACATAAACCTGTCAATCACTGTCACAAACAAACACACAAACACTTAGCGTAACCCAGACGATATGATAGGGATCTCCTACTTCCTGTCTGGGAGGAAGCTGTTGTTAATGGACTGGTCTGGTTCAGCCCCACCATCCCCGCCCCCTACTTACTGGAACCCAATCCAATTACATCAAACTTTATTCATATTGCTCTTTTCACACAGCAACACAGCAGACATAATCCACTTTTAGATTGAAGTAATGCAGAGGGGATTCCCTCTCTTTATCTCTGTAACCATACCTCTCTCACTCCCTGCTCTTACCTCTCCTCCTCCCCATCCCTCCCTCCAACTCTTACCTTCCCTCCTCCCTCTCCCTCCCCCTCCCTCTTCCCCTTAATAATAGTTTCATGGCCCTGAGGCTCTGTTGTATTGTGTAGTGTTGTATAGTGTTGTGTAGCGTCTGAAGTGGTTGTGTAGTATGTAAACTAGTTGTGGCGCTGTGTCCTGTAGTGTAGCTCGCTCTCCCTGCGTCGGGCCGGCACTTCAGACACTAGTTCCCCATCGATGGATTAACACGAAACGCACCGCGGCCCCTCAATCACCGCCCGTCTCCCTCCACCGCTGAAAGTAGTCCCCAGTAAGTCACAGAGGCGGCGGTGCTGAATGGAGAGGCTAATAAAACACGCGATACGGAGAGCATTAAACAACCCTCCTCCAAACTCTCTCTCCTCCCTTCACCAGTTCTGCCGTTGCCTCGTAAATCTTCACCGCTATCTGTCTGTTTATTCCGTGTGTGTGTGTGTGTGTGTGTGTGTGTGTGTGTGTGTGTGTGTGTGTGTGTGTGTGTGTGTGTGTGTGTGTGTGTGTGTGTGTGTGTGTGTGTGTGTGTGTGTGTGTGTGTGTGTGTGTCTCTCTCTCTCTCTGCGCGGGCGTGCGAGGCAGTATTAAACAGGGTGTTAATGAAAGCCAGTGGTATGTGGAGCGAGAGTCTGAGTGATGGATCACTCTGCCATCAGGATCTAAGCGGAGACACAACACACACACACACACCTCGTCTCCCGGCCACATCTAGCGTTCTGCTGGGGCCTTTGTCACTTTCTACCGTCGGGTTACGTCAGTGAAAAGCTGCTGTGTAAATGGATCGATAAATACGAATCAGAAACATCGGAATATTACCGTTATCACCTCAAGCATCTTCGTATCGTCTTGCTGTTGCTTTGTAGTGTTTTTACAGTTATGTTGTTGTTATGAGGATATTATCGCTTTATGCGTTAGCCCGGGTTAACGTTGTTGGCGGTAGCCTAGCATATGCTAACCCATGGTGTCGTTAATGACGTTATTACCCTTTTATAATTAATATTATTGTATGCATTGTGTTATTGTTGTTACTAAAACAGTTTTCAGAATCATAATCGTCACTAACGTCGTCACAACGCACTCCAATGTCGGTAGGTTCGGGAAGAATCGGAAGGACGAACGCGTCGGCGACAAGCTGGAGCGGAAAGGCTCGGCCAAGTGGCGGACGGAGGAATCGCAGGCGTCGGAGGAGGAGACGCAGCGCATGAAGCTGGAGCAGGAGAGGTGAGCGAGCGCTCGCGTTCAGACGCTGGCGACCGGCGGACATCTTCCTCACTGCCCTGGATGCTGTTGTTTTTGTGTTTTGGGCGTTGTTTTCGCTGGGTGCAACCAGTAGAAATCATGGAATTTCCCATAATGCATTGTGTTATGTCAAGTCTGTATGCCCATTTTACAAACCATTGTTGTAAATATAACCTTTATTTGAGCATTTGAACGTTAAACCAAAACTTGTCCATCTCGTCCCATCTGAGCGTTGATATTGTCAGAGAAGATTGAAAAAATGTTGGTTCTGAAAACGGGGAGCCATATTTAGCTAGCCGAAGGTGAGCCTGCGCTCTGAGGGCCACGAAATGGACGCCAGATCTGTCATATCCCCTGAACTGTGAACCAGGAGTCGAACCTCCTCTGGAGCTGTGTTGAAACTTTCATATAAGCCACGGTTGACCAATCAGAGGGCCTCATTTACCCTGCTGCTCTGGGTTCCACCCCCTGCTGCTCTAGGTTTCCACCCCCTGCTGGTTTAGGGTTCCACCCCCTGCTGCTCTAGGGTTCCACCCCCTGCTGCTCTAGGGTTCCACCCCCTGCTGCTCTAGGGTTCCACCCCCTGCTGCTCTCGGGTTCCACCCCCTGTTGCTCTGGGTTCCACCCCCTGGTTTGGAGTGCGTGGTCCTGAGTGGAGAGTCTGGCTGTGTCTCTCTTGGGGGTCTTTAGTGTGGGTTGATGAACCTCTCTCTCTCTCTCTCTCTCTCTCTCTCTCTCTCTCTCTCTCTCTCTCTCTCTCTCTCTCTCTCTCTCTCTCTCTCTCTCTCTTCCCCCCCCCCCCCCCCCCCCCACCACCAGGCAATCTGCCAGTCATCCAGGCTTCTTTATGAATGCCAAGGCCGTTAGCTTGTCGCCTAGCGTGCTAATTAATTAGCCTGTTTGTGTGTAGGGGCCGTGCTGATTATAGCCCATTACGCCCCGCTGTTGCTCGTTAGCGGGCCGCTAGCATAAGGCTCTCCTCTGGCTCCACCGGGGCGGGTCCTGATGACAGCGACATGCACCTCCTCCCGGTTCCCCCCGAGCTACGGCCGGCTAGCCGCCGCCAACGCCGGCTCTGTGTCAATCTCCTTGTTTTAGTTTTGTGTGTTGCTTTGTGTTTAAGACCTCCAGTTAAAAACAGGTTTTTGCTTTCCGACTGTTTGATATTGTATTGAATGGGGGCTCCGAAGCGAATGAATAAATGATCAGTAAACATTTATCGTACCGACAACCTGACGCAAGACGAACAGGAAGAAAATGTGAGAAAATCGAAATCGCTGGTTAGCAGCTTTGACTGTTCACGGGGCATTCTAGAGTATTACCCTCCCTCCAGCACCTCCCCCTCCTCCTCCCCAGCTGGAGGAGGAGGGGGAGGGTGAGCCACTCAAAGTGCTTCACAATACTGCCTTGACATTCACCCATTCATACACACATTCACACACCGACGACGGCAGTGTCAACAATGCAGGGTGAGGCGTCTTGCTCAGGGACACCTCAACACTCAGCTAGGAGGAGCCGGGGATCGAACTAGCAAGCTTCCGGTTACCAGTCAACCCGCTCCACCTCCTGAGCCACACGGTACGGAGGAGGAGGAAGGGCGTACGAAGTGGACTGTTGTTGGTCCGGTCGCGGTGGATCAGGGAGTGCTCCTGGGGTCCGGTCTGACACTCTCTGGTCCTGGACGGATCCCACTTGATGCCCACCCGCACTGCCCCACCACCCCACCCCCACCCCCACACACCTCCACTTCACCTCCTTTTCTCCACCTCCATCTTCCTCTTCCCTGTCCCTCACTCTTCTGATTTAGTTCCTTCTCAACTTTGGGTCATTTTATTGGAGCGTGAGAAATGTGTCAATAAAATGACTGCTAAGGGCTAGCTGGTAGCCGCTTGCTGGTAGCTGCTATCTGTCCGCTGGTAGCCGCTTGCTGGTAGCCGCTAGCTGGTAGCCGCTAGCTGGTAGCCGCTAGCTGGTAGCCGTTGGCTGCTTTGGTCGCAATGATTGTGGAGGTTCTCCCTGGTCTCTTTCGGTGCTCATCATCTTCATGCCCTTCTCCTGTTCTGCTTTTCCTTACCTCCTCCTCCTCCTCACCAACTTCTCCTCTTCCTTCTGGGCTCCTCTACCCCCTCACCATCTCTTCTCCTCCTCATCTCCTCTTCATCCTCCACCTCTTCATCCTCCTGCTCCTCTACCTCCTCTTCCTTTATGTCTTCATTCTCCTCGTCCTGCTCTTCATCCTCCTTTCTTCCTGCTGCTGCTGTTCCTCATGCTGCTCCTGCTCCTCTTCCTCCTCCTCCTGCTCCTCTTGCTCCTCCTCCTCCACCTGCTCCTCTTCCTCCTGCTCCTCTTCCTCCTCCTCCTCCTCCTCCTGCTCCTCCTCAGGATCCAGCAGAAGAAGCGGGAGCTGCGAGAGCGTCAGGCGCGGGAGCGGGACTACGCCGAGATCCTGGACGTGTGCCGGCCCCTGGGCGGTAACCACGGCGACCAGGAGGAGGCAGAGGAGCACCCGTACGCCGGCATCCCCTCCCCGCCCGCCTCTGACCCCCCGCTGGGCAGCCCCCGCCTCCCCTACCCCCGCCTCCTGCCCCCCCACCCCCAGCACCAGCACCACCACCAGCTCTCAGACTCCACCCTCTACACCCCCGTCAGCAAGGCCCCCAACGGGAGGCCCCCGTCCGCAGACAGGTAGGAGGACCAGAGAGAGGAGGGGGGAGGGGCCCCTGTCCACAGATATGTAGGGGAGGGGGGAGGGCTAGTCTGCCTCGGGACCCTGAACGTGTTGAGACCTGGACACCCAGCTCCTGACCCCTGACCTCTGACACCTGACCTTTGTTTCAAACGTTTCAACGATGTACTGGAACCCTCCCAGTATAGAGTGAGTCTGGTCACTGGTCTGATGGATGAATGCACAGGAATAATCCCAGTATATGAATGGGTCTGGTCACTGGAATGCTCCCAGTATATGATGGGTCCGGTCACTGGTTATTGTGGGTGGTGGGGATGGTGCTGTCGCGGGCCCAGTGGAGCGAGGGTCTGGGCTCGGCCTCCGTGGGACGGGGGGGGAACGAGAGCAGAGAGGAATTCTGGGAAAGGTGCCAAAGCAGGCCCCGTCAGCACGGGGTTCTGGGAGACAAAGGCACACCTTGTGTGGCTCTGTGGAGCGGGGGTCCTGGGAGGAGACCCCAATGGAGGGGAGAGGTCCTGGTGACTTTTAGATCACAGAGGTGGAGATCCGCTCGGTCCATCATGTGGAGGAGTTCCCCCTCCATGTCAGACTAAATCAGGACAGGCCATTGACTCTAAAAACCTGACCGGTTCCAGCCGGCCTGACGAGATGCAGTCGGTTAGTCCCGGTCGCTACGTCCCGGTTTGGTCGGTGTGTTCGGAGAGCCCTTCTCCTGTCGCTCCGTCATGAAGCAGTACCTCCAGCCAGGGGTAATGACCTTTATCTGTGTGTTGTCATTATAATCCGCTGGTCCGTTGATCGGATCCGCCTCAGTGTTTCATCCAGCCGTTGGGTTATTAACTATCACCCAACGGGGCCGCCTCCTCCGCCACAGCCAATCAGGGGCTAGCGGTGGATTTGTGACATCACAACCCACCTCCCTTAGTCCTGCTGTGTTTTCAACCCTTCGTAGACTGCGCTACTTCCTGTCAGCGGACGGGAAGGCACGGCCCTCCCTGTCACTCACGGTGGACCCACCTTTCAGGGCTAGCCAGAGCAAACCCCCCCACCCAGTGAGCCAACTGGTATTTCAGGGGGGTGAGCCCTGAGGGGAAAGTACATGGAATACTTTCTGTTCTCTCTGTCTCTAGCTCTCTCGCTGCCGCTCTCTATCTCTCGATCGCTCTCTAGCTCTCTCTCTCACTCTCGCTCTATCTCTCGCTCACTCTCTATCTCTCGCTCTCTCGTTCTCTCGTTCTATCTCTATCTCTTTCTTTCTCTCTTGATCTGGCTCTTGTTCACTCGCTCTCTCTCTCCCTCTCTTCTCTGTTAGTAAGTCACTCCCCTGTCTCTCTCCCGTGAATCTCTCCCTTGTCTCTCTCCCCTGTCTCTCTGTCCTGTCTGTCTCTCCGTCTGTCTGTCTCCACATGTTTAAGATGAGTTAAGAGGTTAAGTGTTTGGTGTATTTATGTCCAAGCTGAAGCTCTGGGGGCAAAGCGGTGCATGGTGGGAAACCAGAGCTGCCAAAGTGTCTCTCGCTGCACCCGGGCGGGATGAGATCCAGCAGATAATTGTGAACAGTTGTGTTTTCATCGCTTCAAGATGAGTCTGCGGTGGCTTTCGCATTCTTCCTCCAACACCGTTGAGATTCTCCCCAGCCTTAATTCATTCATAATTTATTCCCTCTCCCGCTGGTGTGTGTGTGTGTGTGTGTGTGTGTGTGTGTGTGTGTGTGTGTGTGTGTGCGTGTGTGTGACTTAATTTGTTGTGTGTTTGCACGCTTGTGTGAATACTCGACGATATGAAGAATTGTGTCTGTGTGTGACTTGGTTTGTTGTGTGTTTGAACGCTGGTATGAATACATGACGATATGAAGAACACTTGATTTCCCAGAGAAGCTGGTGTCATTTCTAAAATCAAGCTTCCTCCAGGTCGTTCATGCCTGACTCCTATTCTTCAGTTGGGGCCGGTGTGTTGGGTGCCGTTGGGGTGGGTTCCTGCTCTGTGTTCCGCTGTCAGGTCGGCCTCCTTCTCTGGAACAACGTTCTGGTCGCCAGGGCTGTGTGGGCGGCTCAGGGTTCCTTTTAGGAGACGCTTACAGCTGAATAACCCCTCGGAACATGGCTAACCCGAACCCTTACCATAACTTAAGCTTCTCTTTAACCGCTAAATTAAACCTGAAACTAAACCATTTACAACTGGAGGCCGAATCAAAAGGGTAAACGTTTCTAATGCATCATGGAAAATTAGCTGCCTCACCTCATTCGTCTCTCTCTTGCTCTCTCTCTCTTTCTCTTTCTCTCTCACTCTCTCTTTGTGTCTCTTTCTCTCTCTCTCTGTCTCTCCCACTCTCTCTTTTTGTGTCTCTCTCTCTCTCTGTGCGTGGGCGGTTCTGAGGCCTTGGTTACCCCCCCCCCCAACGCCCAGCCAAACACAAGCTAACAAATAGCAGCAGCTCCCCCAACTTTATTAGTTTGGTGAGGAACACGGACACTGGGGGCTTTGCTTGGCCGTCCAATCGAAGAGATGCAGACGTCTGCCAGGAAATACTGGGAACAGACAATCTTTCTCCTTTCAGTTCTTTTCTTTTAAAGCAGTTCTGTCCTCGGTGTGTTGAGACGTCTAACCTCCACAAACGCTGTGGCTTGTTTTCACAGTAACGCTTGGTTTTATTACCAAACTGTAGCGGCCGAAACATTAAAAAACACCTGAAACACAATCTTCTCCGACAGCAGTCGAGTTGAGCTCCTGAGTCCTCAGGAACATATACCTGCCGCAGAACAGGAAGGAAGCTTCCTGTCCTCAGCCTCCAACAACAGGAAGTCAATAAAGCCCACGCAGACAGCCATCTTATAGGCTCTTATTGTTTGTTATTGTCGGATTTGAAAAGCAGGTGTCGGCTGATATATTGGGGCATAAGCGAGATTGGATCAGAGTAAAAGCATCTCCATAGAAACGGAGAGCAGAGGAGAATGTTATTTCGTTCCCCTGAGAACCGTTTTTAATCTTAATCTTATCGCAGCAGCAGCCGTTGAGTGGCGACCAGCAGAAGGTCCCAGAACTGGTTTGAGCCGGTCTGTGTCGTCTTTGTTACTTTAATCAGTACTGACCCTTTCTCCCGCTATTCAGAACAATCTGGAAATACTTTCCACTCCTTAATCCCCGCCTCTTATTGTTCATATCTCGGAGAGCCTGATTAAAACCCGGACACTGTGGGGAACCCAGGGTTCTGCTGCCCTGAACTCACGTTTAACACTGGTTACCTCAGCGCCGCGGAGCTAGCACATTCTAGCCGAGATGCTAACGGTAGCATTAGCTAGGCGTGTCTCTCTTCCGTTCCTACAGCATATGCCAACGATAGCAATAACTCGGCGTGGCTCTCTACCGTTCCTACGGGAGATGCTAGCGGTAGCATTACCTCGGCGTGGATCTCTACCGTTCCTACAGGAGATGCTGACGGTAGCATTAGCTAGGCGTGTCTCTACCGTTCCTAGAGGGGATGCTAACGGTAGCATTAGCTCAGCGGTGTCTCGCTACCGTTCCACACAGTCTGGAGGTGAGGTAGACTCTGGAGGTGAGGTAGAGTCTAGAGGTGAGGTAGAGTCTGGAGGTGAGGTAGAGTCTGGAGGTGAGGTAGAGTCTGGAGGTGAGGTAGAGTCTGGAGGTGAGGTGGAGTCTGGAGGTGAGGTAGAGTCTAGAGGTGAGGTAGAGTCTAGAGGTGAGGTAGAGTCTAGAGGTGAGGTAGAGTCTGGAGGTGAGGTAGAGTCTGGAGGGGAGGTAGAGTCTGGAGGGGAGGTAGAGTCTGGAGGGGAGGTAGAGTCTGGAGGGGAGGTAGACTCTGGAGGGGAGGTAGAGTCTGGAGGTGAGGTAGAGTTGGAGGGGAGGTAGAGTTGGAGGGGAGGTAGAGTTGGAGGGGAGGTAGAGTTGGAGGTGAGGTAGAGTTGGAGGTGAGGTAGAGTTTGAGGTGAGGTAGAGTTGGAGGTG
Source organism: Gadus macrocephalus (assembly GCF_031168955.1). Classification (NCBI taxonomy): domain Eukaryota; kingdom Metazoa; phylum Chordata; class Actinopteri; order Gadiformes; family Gadidae; genus Gadus; species Gadus macrocephalus. The sequence continues at coordinate 9,748,727 of NC_082389.1, forward strand.
AGGTAGAGTTGGAGGGGAGGTAGAGTTGGAGGGGAGGTAGAGTTGGAGGGGAGGTAGAGTCTGGAGGTGAGGTACAGTAGGTAAAGTTGATATGTGTTTTGTCGGGTTGCCACTGCCAGATTGGGGAAACCCCCCTTCGGATGCTGGTTGTCTTTTGGTTCTGCCAAGCACATTATTATCTGAGGGTTAATCTCACTGCTCTCCAGAGTTTCCCCACAATTACAGCCGAGGAATCGACCAAAAGAACACACTTAACTCTTGTTGAGCTGTTGACGTTCTGGAGATGGTCTCTGAAACCTAATGAATTTATCCTAAGCCCCGCTCCTCCTGACAACATGTCTGCCTAATCTTGATGACCATTTACTGATGAACAGGAAGTGCGTTATTAGGTAGCATTACCATCATTAGAAGTCAGCTACATCCACATCGTTTCCTTCTATGTGGTCTTCTGTGATTGTGATTGGTCCAGTGGGGCAACAAATTAAATCATAGAGGAGGCAGGGCCTCAGTTAACTGGAAAATATTCTGTTCCTGCAAAGGTTGGGGTTGATTATAATCACATTATTAAAATATTAGTATGCATTCTTTGCTTATATTGAGATTAGGGTTAGCCTTAGCTAACTCACAATCAATGTAATAACAAACAAATCTATTAGCCGTCTCATTTCTGTTAGCATGTTTCTCCTTTCCAACCGAAACGCCACAAGCCCCGCGTCCTCTGTGATTCTATTGGACAGTTCACTGGTCCAATCGTGTGTCTGGTGAACACACGATTGGACCTGACTTACCTTAGAGTGAGTAAGTCAGTGTTTGTGTCGGCCTATAAGAGCCAGCGACCCAAAAATGCGTCGGCTGTCCGTGTGTTCGGAGTGAGAGGCAGTGTTGAATGCTGGGTATTCTCTGAGGGCTGCACTGTGATTGGGCGGCTTCACAGAGAAGCAGAGCCAGCGTTATTAAATCTCCTCCATTACTGCTGATCTCCACCGAGGGACCGGCAGTCCTCAGAGAGGCTGCTCTCATAAACACACACACACACACACACACACACACACACACACACACACACGCACACACACACACACACTAGGCTAGACACACATACACACACACTAGGCCAGACACACATACACACACACTAGGCCAGACACACATACACACACACTAGGCCAGACACGCATGCACTAGGCCAGACACACATACAAACACAGTACCTTCTAGTGTTGTCTTGAGGTTTTTATGTGTTTGGCCCAGTTGGAGATAAATGATGATCTTCTCGTTGTCCGGCTCGTTCATCCGGTTGTAAATTCGGCAGCGGAGGAAAGTTACAATGTTGTAACTTTAGATGAGTCTGTGTCTGTTACTGCTCCCAGGACCCCCCTCTTCTCCTTGTGTTACCTCCCTGCTCTGCTCACTCACAGGAGCTACGGCGGACACGCTCGGCGCTAACACACTAGCCGAGCGCTAACACACTAGCCCAGCGCTAACACCCCTCACCACGACACACACACACCACCGTACGCCGGACATGCTAGCCCTGCGCTAACAAGCTAGCCCTGCGCTAACACGCCTCACCAAAGACACATACACACAACTTTACAACATGCTAGCCCTGCGCTAACAAACTAGACCTGCGCTAACTGCCTCAACACCTACACACACGCACCACTTTACAACACGCTAGCCCTTCGCTAATAGCGCCGCGCTAGATGCATTATCTGCAGCTAGCGTGGATGTTCTCACCGCCTGCTAGGAGGACATCAGACCGTCCCACTGGGCGGTCTGTGTGTGTGTTTGAGAGAGAGAGGGGGAGTGTGTGTGTGTGTTTGTGTGTGTGAGGGGGGGGGGGGAGTGTGTGTGTGTGTGTGTTAGTGGGTTTGTGTTGCTGTATAGTTGTGTGTGTTTGTGTCTGAGAGAGACTGGGTCTGTGTGTGTGTGTGTGTGTGTGTGTGTGTGTGTGTGTGTGTGTGTGTGTGTGTGTGTGTGTGTGTGTGTGTGTGTGTGTGTGTGTGTGTGTGTGTGTGTGTGTGTGTGTGTGTAAATTTGTGTTCTGATGCATGTGTGTGGCAGAGAGGGTGTTTGTGTGAGTATATCAGAGTTTGTTGATGCAAATGTATATATGAGAGAGTGTGTTTGGATGTGTGTGTGTATCAGAGAGTGTTTTGGTGTTTGTGTGTGTGTGTGTGTCAGAGAGAGGGTTTTGATATTTGTGTGTGTGTTCGTGTATATCAGAGAAATTGTGTGTGTGCATCAGAGAGTGTTTTGATGTTTGTGTGCGTGTGTGTTTGTGTACATCAGAGTATGTGTGTCTCTAATGGGTTGCGGGTGGCTGTGGGAACAGGAGGGTATCCTCTGTGTTCTACTGACCCTGAAAGCTGGCTGGCCTACATTCTGCGTCACGCCACTTTGCAGCCAGACCGGCCCCTCCGGACCTCCGTGTGGGTGTGGTTTGTGTGTGTCTGTGTGTCTGTCTGTCCGTGTGTGTGCGTCTCCTAGTGTGTTTGTGTGCCTGCGTTTGCCTGCGTGTGTGTGTTGATGTTTTGTGCTGTCCTGACCAGGGTTTAATTTGTGTCCACGACGGGGAATTAAAGTTCTGCAACTATGAAGTCCTTATAAGGACTTCCTGTCTGTTCCTGTGGGCTGTGGCCACGCCCACTTCAATCCCAGTCTATAAAGTGCTCCCTAAACTTAGTGCCCGCCCGGTTAATGAGGCACCACCTCATTGGCCGGTTTAATGAGCTGTCTACTAGATAACTTCACATCTAATTTGAACTGTGATGTGAGGGAAACATCTGAGGTCAAGCGCCAACATCCACGCAGTGTTGTATAGTAGCGAAGTAGAAATACTTTGTTACTGTACTTAAGTAGTTTTTTTGGATATTTGTACTTTACTTTACTACTTATATTTCTCTGTACTTTTACTTTTACTTCGCTACATTTTGCGAAGAAAACGGATACTTTTACTCCGCTACATTTCCCTTGAAACCTTCGTTACTCGTTACAAAATCAACTCATCTTTAGAAAAAAAAAAATGAATCATGAGAGATATGAGAATAACGTCGGGGACTGTGGTAGAACACAGACTGCGAGCCTGTTTGGCGAATCAGCTGTCCCAGCGCACGTTTGCAAAGCCCCCTTGCTTAGTTACTGTTGCTACGTCGATCAAAACTCCTACGACTGTCAGCAGCCAGTGAAAGGCTATTTAGCATCGCAGGCCTAGTCTTCAGCCCAAGAAGAGCGAGACTGAATTCTCAAAATTTTGAGAATCAACTTCTTTTGAAGATGAACAGGAAATGTTTTAGTTTTAAGTAATGACTTAAATGTTTTTTACTTTCAGTGCTGTTTTAATAATGATAAATAATTAATTGAATTTGTATAGCACACTTTAACACTGCAAGGAGGTTTGAGTGTCCTTGATTTAAAATGAGCGGTGAGGAGGTCCTGGAGGTAGGTTGGACCGGAAGTGTTTATGGCCTAGTGGAGTTTTGCCTATTGTGTTTGTGTTAGTTGAAATAAACTCCATTATTCTCAAAATTCTGACCCTTTGCTTTTTTATTAACAGCAGTTACTTGTACTTTTACTTTCAGTACTTAAGTACATTTAATATCAGAAAAGTACTTTTGATACTTAAGTACAGTAAAGATCAGATACTTTAATACTTTTACTTAAGTACTATTCTAAAAGGTGACTTTTACTTAAGTAATTTTCCAGTAAGGTATCTGTACTTTTACTTAAGTATGGCTTTTGAGTACTTTATACACCACTGCATCCACGTCAATGAGGACTGAGTCAATGGATGGAGTCGATTGAGTCATTGAGACTTGATACAGGCTTTGATGTGAAACACTTTGTGTGTGTGTGTGTGTGTGTGTGTGTGTGTGTGTGTGTGTGTGTGTGTGTGTGTGTGTGTGTGTGTGTGTGTGTGTGTGTGTGTGTGTGTGTGTGTGTGTGTGTGTGTGTGTGTGTGTGTGTGTCTCCAGACAGGAGAGGAAGTTGAGTAGAACAGGAGATTAAATATGTGAGAATCGGTTACTTCTTATTGCAACATCCCTTAAACCAAAAACCATCCACGGCTCCTCTGCTCTTCTTCTCTCTTCTCCCTCCTCTCTCCTTCTCTCTGTCTCCTCCCTCTCCTCCTCTCTTATCTCTCTCCTCCCTCTCTCTCCTTCTCTTCCTTCTTTCTCCTCCCTCTCTCTCCTTCTCTTCCTTCTCTCTCCTCCTCTCCTCTCTCCTCTTCTCGTCTCTCTCCCCCTCTCCTCTCTCCTCCTCCCTTTATCTCTCATATCTTTTCCACTCTTCTGATGTAATGTTGATAGGAGTGGAGGTCTCCCCCCCCCTCCCCTCCTCCCCTCCCTCCCCTCCTCCCCACTCCTCTATCAGAGCTAAACTTGAAGCCTCTAAACGTGACGTTTAATGCTGGGTTTGAAGCGTGTGTTCCCAGCTCGTCCCAGGGCCCATTAAACCAATCAGATCGTCCGATGTGAAGCCGGCCGTCTTCAAAGCGCTGTCGAGACCTGACGTGCTAGCGGCGCGCGGGCTAATGATTAGCGATAGCGGTGGCGTATGAAAGACATGTCTTTCTCCAGGGAGGGCGGCGATAAGGGCCCCCCCGTTGGGGATCTGAACTGGGATCAGAGCCCTGACAGGGTCCCTGTGAAGTCTGCAGGGTTTGAGGTTTGCCTTATAAAGGGTGTGTGTGTGTGTGTGTGTGCGTGTGTGCCTTTTGTAGATTATGACATCGAAGATTCACAGCAAATATTTCTGGATCAAAAATACACAATTACCGACTGAAAGAAGAAGAGCTGGAGGAGGGGGAGCAAGAGGGAGGGAAGAGAGGAGGAGGGGCGGGGGGGGGAGTGTTTGAGGACTGTGGGCACCCACTGGACATCAGGAGGCCTGGGCTGCATGTCAAGGGCTGTGGAGGGAGAGGGGGGGAGAAAGAAAGAAGAGAGAAACACAAAGCATTCTAGAAGGTTGGTTGACTTCCTGTCTCAAAAGGCAGGGCAGGGGGGGGGGGTAAATCAGGGGCTTTGCATCGTTGGCGTGGTTACGACCGCAGCCATATCTACTTCCTGCAGCGCCGCGAGGCTAACCAGAGAGAGCTGTGTGTGTGTTTGTGATATAATGAGTGTCTGGTTGTGTGTGTGCATGTGTTGTAGAGGTTGTACATGGGGGCACGTGTGCGTGTGAATAAGTGGTGTGTTTGTACAGTGTGTGTTTGTGAATGCGTGTGTTGAAATGTAGAGCAGATTAGTTGTCATGTGATCAATATTTTATTTAAGTCTAGTGGTTTTCCATCTTCAAAGACGAACAAAACCACACACGTGTCTCTCGCTCTC
>NC_082389.1:9754162-9792074 GCF_031168955.1 Gadus macrocephalus
GGTTATGTTACGACAGGTGGTGATATGTTGAAAGATGCTACGGTATGCTACAATATATCATGACAAGTGGTGATATGTTGCGAGATGCTACGGTATGCTACAATATGCTAGGTTATATTGTGACAGGTGATATGTTGAGAGATGCTATGTAATGCTACGTGCTTTATAGCCCACTATAAAGCGCTGCAAGGCTACAGTGAAGACAGTATTTAAAGCCACACTAGCAGACTATAAAAAACGGTTAGCCGCGCAGCGATGAGACTAGCCCTTGACTCCCATCTGTCAAAGTAAGAGCGTGGAAACAGAGAGGCGTCATCGCTCAGGTTAAATGGCACGTTGTCTGTCTCAGCAGAGGCAATAACATGAGCTCTTTGTCATGTTATTGATGGGATGAAATATATAAGGCGGCGCCGGTTGGTGTGTAAGGAAGACGGCTCATAAATATCTAGGAGAGGGCCGGGAGGCTCTTAATGTGAAGGGGCGTTTGTCCGTATGTGTAGAGACATTTCGTTAATTACTACCTTGATTTCATGTGCATTCCTTCTCAATATTTTTTTCTCCCCCCTGGGGTTCTGGGGATGAGGGGGTTGGTTTCAGTTGAGGGGGGGGCTGGGGTTGGTGGGGGGGCTAGGGATCTGCGACGGGGGGTAGGTCTCTGAGGGGGTGGGGGTGGGCTATAGGGATGGGGGGGTTCTGGGGCTGGGGTCTAATCTGGGCCAGTGGAGCCGTAGAGACAGGACCGCTGGCTCCACAAACAAAGCGCCCATGAAACTTGAGACGAGTCACCTTGGAAACAACAACAACAACAGCAGCAGCAGCGTCGCCAGGCATAGCGATCTACCCCCCGTTAGACCCCCGCAGACCCCGTCGGCCCCCCTCCTCAGAGACCAGACCACAACAAAGACTGAGGAATCCTGAGGAATTGCTTCAGTGTCAGAAGGAGGACATGAAGACATGAAGGCATGAACCATGAAACATGAACACATGAAAACATGAAAACATGAAGGCCACATGAAGCTGTGAAACATGAAGTCATGAAAATGTGAAAACATGAAAACATGAAGACATGAGGACACATAATTACTAAATCCCGTTTTTCGCCAGGCCTTCCATCGTGAAGGTGTGGAACATTCAAGAAGGTTGTGTCGCCATCTCCCAGCAGACCTCCTCACCTCCTACTGTAGGTGGAGTCTCCATCTCAGAGCCGACCTGTACACACGTCTGCGGCGCCTGACAGTAGACCCTGCGGTCTCCTCCATCTTGTACGGCCGTCGGTCGACCATGACGGCTCCGGCTTCGACGCAAATGTCAACCGACTCCAGGCGGGAAAATGTCACTCGGCTACGCTGGTCATTAGCTCGCTAGCTCTCTAGCTCGGCTATCAACTGCCTTTTTGTCTTCGGTTCAAAAGGGATTCGACACACAAAGTCACGGACCTGTGTTCGCGCACGAGGACACACAATTAAGCGCACGCCCACAGGGATGCTAACACACACACAATGGTTAGTGGATTATACTCTGTATGGTTGTAGTGCTAGCACGTCAACCGAGACATATGTGCGTTTTTTTAAGCAATACAATGCCATAAAAACAACAATTAATCCATCACTGAGAGATAACTATAATGTGGTGTGTTCACCTCATTGTTCTCTGGAGACAAGGACGACAGCGGATTAGGAGGTCAGAGAGGAGCTGGTTACATCAAGTGCAGGTTACAGTTAATTAAAACTCGTCAGTTAGCTTTCATAAATAAGACTGAATTAGACCCTTTCTGCCAAGACAACAATGTGCTGGGAATCTTGTGTGTCGGGAGATTAATCTGCCCTTTAGTTAATTATGCTTCTGTGTGTTTTAATTATAAGTGTCAGCGAGGAAGTCAACTTATGTTGTTCATTATTAAACATTTGTGTTAGCAAACGCAGTTCCAGTAAATGTAACTTCAGGAAGTGTTAAGTCAGTTAAGTCCGTTGGCCGCGGCACATGGCTCTAGTCCTGCGTCGACAGCCGATGCTAATATTTGCTAATGAGTCGTTCTGCTGGTGCCATGGCAACCGGCCCACCACTGGCGCTAGCTAGCTGGGAGCTAGCAGGCGCGGTCCTGTGACACCAGCTTGTTCAACAAGTCACCGCGTCGATGATCCAGGATGCATTATGCAGTGGCATCATCACCCTCCTCATCATCGTCGCCCCCTTCATCACCATCACCATCTTCATCACCATCATCGTCTGAAGCCTCCCCCCCCCCCACTCCCCCCCCCCCTACCCTTCTCTTCTCCTTCCTCTCTTCTTCCTTCTCGCTCGCCCCTCTGTCATCTCCCCATCTGGTGTCATCAATTCTACTCAGGGCCCCAGTGTGAAGCCTCTCTACACTTCAGGGGGGAGGGAGGGAGAGAGAGGGAGAAGGGGGAGAGAGAAGAGAGAGAGAGAGAGAGACACAGAGAGAGAGAGAGAGAGAGAGAGAGAGAGAGAGAGAGAGAGAGAGAGAGAGAGAGAGAGAGAGAGAGAGAGAGGAGTGGGAGGAGTAAAGGAGAGAGGGAGAGAGAGACGGACGGAAAGAGGGAGAGAATAAAAGGGAGTGAAGACAAGCTCTTTCGACGGGACAAATTTGTCGATTAAAGACGACAGTTATTGATGACGCCCGTACAGATGAGCGTCACGGCGCCGCTGCACCCACACCGACAGGAACCCCAGAGTGATGCACTGCGTCTGGGGGGCAGGCGGCTCGCCGAGGAGGAGCCCCCTGGACCACGGCTTATGGACCGCTGGAGGAGCAGAGAACGGCTCCATCTAAAGGTTACCGTGCCCCCCAACACAACACACAACACAACACACAACACCATGAAGTACAACACAACAAACACTACAACATACAACACGACACACAAGAAAATAAAACACAACATAACACACTACTCACACAACAACACAGTACACACACACTACTCTTCTACTACACACAACAACATTAAACAATGCAACACAACACACACTTAACACATGCTGTATCACGTTACAACACACACCACAGCACAACAAACACAACCCACTTCACACACCCCAACACGAGGCCCTTCCACCAACTGCCCCGCCACCCTCCCCCCTCTCGGAGCAGGACTCCTCTCAGGTGAGGTCACTGCTGAAGGACCTCAGGGGTCCGGCTCCTGGCCTCTGGAGGGGGACCAGGATTATAAATATGGTAATGCACCGGTGACCCCCCTGCATTAGCATACATTAACATATTGGATCAGAGGAGGTTCAAAGTACTTGTTACGTTACAAATTGTCCCCTTGTGTGTGAATGACGGGCTAGGTTCAGACCTGGAGTGTACCCCCTCCAGGGCGCCTCTCCAGCAGTGCGGTTGGCAGAGGAAACTCCCTGGCAGAGAGTCGGCTTTGTACCAGCATCACAGGCAACCCCCCGTCCTGGTCTGACGGTTAGAGGCTCAGGGCTGAGGGTTTAGGGGTCCAGAGGACTCATCAACCCCACCACCGAACCCTCTACACTCCTGTTCACTCAACACACTTCATTAAAGCCTTCCGTAACTTTACGATGCACAGTCGTTACCGGGTAATGAACGATAGAGATGCATTCACATTAGCCTATTGTTGTGTGAGTGAGTTTAACGCGGTGAGAGACCGTTTGTGAACTCAGACACCTGACCTAACCCCTGAGCTGAGGGTGTTTCTGTTTACAGGCAGAGGCGTGAGGAGGGATGAAGGGTTTGGTTTAAGGAGCGCGTACCTTTACCCGTAAGGCTGTAAAGCAAGGCATTTCAACGTAAAACGACCAAATTGCTATTATTCAAAGCTGCTGTTGTCGGGGTCGGGGAGGGAGGAAGGCAGGCAGGGTAATGAATGGGTTATTATGAGAACAGGCTCGCTGTGCATTGGGCCGCAGCAGAAAACCTTGGATTGCAGTTAAATGATAAACAGACCGACTTGGATGTAATACCCCCCCTCTCCCCGGCGGAGTGCGCACCATTCTTCAATCCGTCGTCATTTGAATAATGTTTTATATTACATGTTATGAAATCTGGATGTTTTCATTGCATTTCATTCTCATTCTCACACGCGTGTCGGAGGATCTCGTTGAATCTACAGAACGCGGTTCAGGGGGTCATGATTACAGGACTACTTTCCACAGCTAGATGGAGACGACCTGAAGTGGTCGTATTGATACGTGATGTTGAGTATAATCCTAAAGAACAGCTCTGACTGTCGTCATAATGATTATTATCATTAATATTAAAAATGCAATATGCATGTTTGAAATGTGCTTCCAAACACATTGTGTCGTGTAGACGCTGACCGCTGCTGGATGTACCTTAACAGCCCGGCTCTGTAGTAGGGAGGAGAAATCTCTTGGTCGTTCTTTGGGCAGGAGGGGGTTAGGGGTGATGGAGGACTGGGCCAGGATGGGTGGGGGTCTGGAGGGTGACGGGGGTCCCAGGCCGTGCATTTTTGCAAATAGCCCTCAGCGACAGTCATTAGTGAGCTGTCACTTTCCTCAGCACGCACGCTCCCCCTCTCTCCAAGAGGGACCCAGTGTGTAACTCTATACCTCCTAGCTCTCTAGAGAGAGAGAGAGAGGGAGAGGGAGAGGGAGAGGAGAGAGAGAGAGAGAGAGAGAGAGAGAGAGAGAGAGAGAGAGAGAGAGAGAGAGAGAGAGAGAGAGAGAGCTGTTGTTCTAATGGACATGACGCCCTGATCTGTTTGTCTCCGTGTCTCGCTGTGTTTACAGCAGCAGTCGCTCCTTTTGACAGCTGGAGCGTGAGATCCAAAATGTCCGCCCTGTCAGCTCCGAGCCCAGAGGAAGCCCCCCCCCCCTCCCCCCTCTCCTCCTCCTACAGGAAAGGTCACTCCAGATCTGATCCCTGTTAGCGCAGTACTTTATTACACGCATTCCGTATGTCACTTCCTGTCAGTTTGGAGGGTGTCGTGGGGGTTGGAGGGGTGGGGGGGGAGCAGCGACACTACCGCCATGTAGGGTACGATCGCTACGTCACGTTGTGTGACTGGTCCTTGTTTGAAGTATTGTTATGGAAAGTACTAGATTCATTTCGATTCAATTCAATTTTATTTGTTTAGCCCTTAATCACCATTACAGCCTCAAAGGGCTTAACAGGCCAAATATGTATGACACCCCCCTGACCCTAGCCCCCACCAGGGCAAGAAAAATACCCCTTAATCTGCAAGGAAGAAATCTTGCGAAGAAACACAAAGTGGGGGATCCCTCCTTCCAGAGATGTTCAGGAGTGCCGCGGGCTAATCGTCCAATAGATCCCACTAAACCTTCACATGCAGTTAGCCAAACTCCCTGACTCAAAGGACAGGTTGTGGGTTAGATTCTCAGTGTCCTCACTCTACCTGTAGGCCTCCTAGGGCAAGGTGACCCCTAACCCCTACCTGCTACTTACCAGACCAGGAGAACCAGACGAAGAGGAGACCAGGAGGAGAGGAGACAAGGAGGAGAGGAGGCCAGGAGGAGAGGACGCCAGGAGGCCAGGAGGAGAGGAGGCCAAGAGGAGAGGAGAGGAGGCCAGGAGGAGAGGAGGGGAGGAGGAGAGGAGAGGAGAGGAGACAAGGAGGAGAGGAGGAGGAGAGGAGAGGAGAGGAGACAAGGAGGAGAGGACACCAGGAGGAGAGGAGGCCAGGAGGAGAGGAGAGGAGGCCAGGAGGAGAGGAGACAAGGAGGCCAGGAGGAGAGGAGAGGAGGCCAGGAGACTCGGAGGAGAGGAGAGGAGGCCAGGAGGAGAGGACGCAGGAGGAGAGGAGTGGAGGCCAGCAGACCAGGAAGAGGGAAGGCCAGGAGACAAGGAGGACACCAGAAGACCAGAAGGAGACCGGGGGATCAGACCACCAGGGGATCAGACCACCAGGGGCCCACCAGGAGCCCAACAGGGGCCCACCAGGGGCCCACCTCCCATGGAGCTGGACCCTGCCTGCCCTGTACTCCTGATTTACTCCTTCCTCATTGTTCTCAGTGCCAGTGGCTCCAGATCCAGAACTTCCTGTGTTTGCCTTCTTGAGACAGGAAGTAGCAGATGAAAGGCCCTCGACCGGCCGGCCCTTATCTCCGCCCCCGCAGAAACCCGGACGGACCCCAAAGACCCGTGTTTGTCTTAGCGTTACACAATGAGGGAGAGGGGGGGGGGGGGGGGAGGAAGAGGAGGGGAGGGGGAAGTAGAGAGCAGGGGGTTGGAGATAGGGAGGCGAGAGGGGGAGGAGAGGGAGAGAGAGAGATTAAGTGAGGAAGAGGAGGGAGGAAGAGAGAGAAAGAGAGAGAGAAGGGGGGACAAGAGGGAAATGGCGAGAAAGATACAGAGGGGAAAAGGGGGTGAGACTTGGAGGGGGGGATACAGTTAGGGGGAAAGAGAGGGAAGGGGAAGTGAGTGGGAGAGAGGGAGAGAGAGGGAGAGAGAGGGAGAGAGGAGATTGTTGAGGGGAGGGAGGGAGTGAAGAGAGGGAGAGAGTGGGAGGGGAAGAGGGAGAGAGAGGGGGAGAGAGGAAGACAGTAAAAGAAAGAGGAGGCGTGGGACTCCCGGCGATGAACCTCGCTGACCAGAGTGTTTTGAGTCAGCCGTTCTGCAGCGGGCGCTAAGTGGCGCCTGGGGAAATCAGATAGAGACACAGACTTCCTGGAGCAGATTAGTACCAGGACCCTCCGACTGCTGCTGCTGCTGCTCCTCCTCTTCTCTCTCCTCCTCCTCTCTCTCTCTCTCTCTCCTCCCCCCTCTCTCCTTACACCTCCTCCTCCTTCTCTCTCTCTCCTCCTCCCTCCCTTGCTACACCTCCTCCTCCTCTCTCTCCTCCTCCTCCCCCCCCCTCTCTCCCTACACCTACTCATCCTCCTCCTCCTCTTCCTACTCTCTGTCCCTACACCTCCTCCTTCTCTCTCTCCTCCTCCTCCTCCTCCTCCTCCTCCTGCAGGGCTGGGGGTTTATTAGTGTCCTGCTCAGAGGACGACACTCAGAACTAACGAACGCCGGGTGGAAGGAATCCAGAAACTACTTGTTTATGCCGAACAGTTAACGCAGCGGAAACGAGCGCAAACAACAAAAAACCGAGCAACAAAACAACAGAACCACAGTGGTCTATCTGGTGACGATAACTCAGAAGTGATTACTGAGCGAGGGGAAAATCTTTAATATCAGGAACACAGGATCCAAAGCAAACATGCAACAGTTTAATTACTCCAATATGGGGTAATAAAAAGTTGATTGCTTTTGTTTAAATATTAATATTGTAGTTTGAATTAAATTAAATATATTGATTTATTATCCGGGCTCACAATGTGCGCAGGGTTTGGAGACAACGACCCTCCGGGCACCCGGCCAATCGCTGATAAGTCTGCAGAGACGAGCTGATTGGCCGATGGACGGCCGCTCCGGTTTTAGCGGCGGGCCGATGAGTGGATTTGTATTTTCATCTCACTCAATAAAAGAGTGTAAAACTCTGGTCCTGCTTTAGTAGTCGAGTCGATGAGGCCGGAACATTCTGCTAAATCTTGAGCTGAGAAAGGGAACAGGCTGAGGGTTGGCCTAGCTTAGCATAAGCATAGCTTAGCATCAGCCTAGCTTAGCATTAGCCTAGCTTAAGATCTACAGTTAGTCATTACAAGCCTGCTTTTGCCTGATTGACCGCTATCACCAGACTATGGTTACTACCCTATGGGATCGTAAACTACACTATACTATATGACCTCATAACCAGGTGACCAGGTTACCGTGGAAATAGCATCCAGCAGCATCTACGTAGCCGTCTCGTCTCCTTGACGACTGTGAGGGACAGAGAACATTTCCCTGTGAAAACTCTTCCCTGCTGCTTCAACAAGCACCAGTGAATTGATGGATGAATGAATGAAGAGACGAATGGATGACTGGATGGATGGATGAGGATGAATTGATGGACTCGTGAATGTTCATCTCTCCAGGGCAGCCCTCCAGTCAGCCTCCTCTCAGACAATAGACCGTAAAGCAGCCTCAGCCGTCTGAGCACAATGGGCAGTGAGCCCCAGGAGTCCTTCCTGAACTGAGAGCCACTTCCTGCCTTTCTGCCCTGATCGAAACCGACCAGAACACCTGGAACCCATTAACTCAGACCCAGCCTCCGCGCGGACGCTTCCCACGCTACACCTCCACCAACACCAACGCGGTGTGTAGCGTAGCGGGCCGCTGATTAAGAGCAGAGCGCCCGATCACAACGCAGCGGACGCCGTCAGGATGATCCGCCGCAGCGCGACGCCCCGGACGCAAGCGTACACGACCAACCGCCGGCCGCCGCGCGCTGCTCGTTGAGGAGACGCTGGATAAATACGTTCCTCTGTGTTTATTTATCCAGAACACAGATCTCCTCTTCTACGTACTTTAATTAAAACAAATAGCGTGTGAGTGTTTGAACGAGGACGAGGCGACGCAGGACCACGAGAGTGTCTGTTAGCGGGACGTGTCGGCTCCGTGCGTGAGATGGCTCCACTGAAGATTGATATTACATTATTGAAGTTAGAGGATGAATAGTGATGGATGTTTTTCATCTGCTGATCTCCTCTCTCCCTGCTCCTCTCTGCGTCGCTCCTCTACACTCCTCTCCATCTCCCTCTGATCCACTCCATCCTCTCATGTCTCCTATTCCCCTGATTCTCCAACAACACCCATGCTGTTTTCCCCCTCCTCCCCCTCCTCCCCCTCCTCCCCCAGGCCATCTGACAGCCGTCTGTCGGTGAAAGATGAGGCTCCTCATCGTCAGCTTCACACAAACCCACATGTTAGGACCACCCTGTGGCTCCCAGCACCTCCTCCCTCACCCCCCCCACAGCACCCAGCACCCCGGGGTGGGGGTGAGGAGAAGAGTGGATGGAGAGGGAGGGAGGGGGGGGGGGGGGGGGTAAGGAGGGAGGAGAAGATGAGAGGAGAGGAAGTGTGTGCAGAGAAGCTCTCGTCTGATTGGCTGAGGTTCCCTGGGGTGTCATGAACCCTAATCTCACGACCATCTCCGCTCATCTCGGTCGTATAACCTTCATCACCGAGGCGGACAAACTGGGCTACATGTATCCTATGGATCTGTAGTGAGTACCGGATCAATACTAGATAACGATAAGTTATCTCTGCATTTTATATGCATCTGTAGAGAGTAGGGGATCAATACATTCATAGACACTATCTCTGTATATTATATGTATCTGTAGTAAGTAAGGGATCAATACTAAATATAGTATCTCTGTGTATATTTATATACTGTATCAATGTATTAAGTGTATCTATAGTGTGTATGTGATTATACACTATATCAACACTGCGTCTCTATATACATATTAAATGTATCTATAGTATGTGATTAAACACTACATTTCAACACTACAACTCTGTATTTATACTGCATCTATGTAGGAAATGTATCCATAGTATGCGATCAAACACTACCAACACTACATCTCAGGATATACTGTTTCTATATATCAAGTGTATCTATAGTGAGTATGTCATTATATACTACTATTAGTACTGTCTGAAATGTATCTATAGTATGTGATTATACACTACATATCAACACTGCGTCTTTAGAGAGTGTATTACGTAGATACACACTCTGTCTCTGTGTAAGCCATCCATCCACATCCAACACTCTCCTGCTGGGCCCTCGGCCGCCTGATTCATGAGTCCCCGGGGAGCGACTGCGAACACAGCTGCCATTACGGCTCCGGACCCAATATGGCCGCTGATCGAGTTTCGGCGGGAAAACGTGGTAACGCGATAGGCCGACAGAAGCCCCACGCTGGGCCAGGGGCGGCCGCCGGGCTAATAAATTAAATTAGCTTTTACGAGCGTAGCGTTTTACGACGGCTCCTTAGCGCGGAGGAGACGGTGGGGTTTACATGACTTGTCATGTGAGACGGAGCGCCGTTTTAAACGGTTTAGAGGTCAGTTGGAGACGGCGGAAGGAACGTTAGCTCGCGTTGGATGTTTAACGCTCACGTTGGTTGAGAAGGGGGGGTTCACGTCGGTTGAGAAGGGGGTGGTCCCTGCTCCTGTTCCAAAGCTAGCCTAGCATGCTAGGTGAGTCGCCTCATGACAGCAGCAGAAGGACATGAATACTTTGTTTTGAATATGAAACCCTCCATTATTACTCTGCTCTTTCGGTGCAATAGTATTTCACGGTTTGGTATGAATATATATCTATATTATATATGGAATATAAAAGCCAGCCGGGAGCGCGCCGGTGCAGAAGGACTTGAATACTGAGCAGAGAGGAGGAGACGATAAAACCAGAGCCCTCGATATTGCCGGCAATCAGCTCTGAACACTCTACTACCGAGGAGGGGTTCTTCATAGATACTCGTAGTCCCTCGCCCTCTCTCGCTCTCTCTCCATCCCCTCTCCATCGCTTCCTCTCTCCCCCCTCCCCCTCTCTCTGATGCTTGTGGTCATTCAGGCTCTCGACTTCCTCACTGTTGTGTTTAAGTGAGAGACGACTAAACAGAGAGAGGGAGAGAGAGAGAGAGTTTAGTTTAGCTTGTAGTGTTACCGTGGTGATTAGACAACAGTTTTGTTGTCCTTTAGAGATACACAAATAGACAATAACAAACCTATAGGACGCACACAAAGAACCGCTATAAAGTACCCATGGATTGATGGGGTCCACACACACACACACACACACACACACACACACACACACACACACACACACACACACACACACACACACACACACACACACACACACACACACACACACACACACACACACACACTAACCCGCCCCAGATGTTCAGGGCTCCCACTGTCAGTTAAACTCTGCTCTAATCTATTATTCATAAAAGCTGTTTATTTAAACATCGCTTTGCTGCTTGAGCAACCATCACGTTAACCCTGTACTGCCCAGACCCCCCAATCACACCCCTGCTCCTCGTGGTCGCTCTGACAGGAAACAACATCATCCACCGTGTAATCAACGGTTAAAACATGAAGCATTCTGGGAATCAGACACTCACATCAACCCTTGAAACATTTTAGATCACATATTTTATTTACTCACTAAAAGTGTCTTACTGAGTTGTGTTAGTTTGGAGTTTTATATAAAATCTTGCATAATTTCCCTGAGGCGGTCTACGGGTATAAGCGGATTTGAACCCACAAACGTTTCGGCTGGGAGTCTGCTGAACACAGCCTCCTTAATGGGACCCCCTCTCTGTCCAGACCGTCTCTGTATCGACTCCCTTGTGGTCAACGCCAGCTCTGCCTATTGGCTCAGTTAGCCAGCTAATGGCTAACGCTTATGGTAACCGCTAATGAAGTAACCCAGACCGCAAAGCTCTCGTCCCTCTCTGGACTGCCCACCCCTCGCTAGCCTGCACGGCTAGCTCTGTTAGCCAGCTAATGGCTACGCTAATGGCTAACGCTGATGAAGCTTCCCGAAGGCCGTTTGAACACGCCGCCGCTCATCCCTGAACGGAGACCAATGGGACCGCCCACCTGGCCACCGAGCGGCCAATCACCAGCTGGTAATGGTGTGTTCCCCTCCCGCCCGGTGTTAATGTCGGCCCGCCGAGCCCGGGATCGAACCCACGGGCCGGAGTGTGGCGGCTTTACGATGCGAGCTAATGTTGTGGATCCCCGCGCACGTAGCGCTACACACTGCTGCACTCACAGAAGTACAGCTATTAAAACACACACACACACACACTCAGATAAAGAACATGAACACACACACATATTCAGTCAAAGAACATGAACACACACACACACACACACAAACACAGATATTCTATTAAAGAACATGAACACACACACACACACACACACACACACACACACACACACACACACACACACACACACACACACACACACACACACACACACACACACACACACACACACACACACAGATATTCAGTTAAAGAACATGAACACACACCCCCTCCCAGTGTTAGGCTTTGATCTGGTCTCCTGTTAACCAGCAGACTCACACGCTCCGCGCCGCCTCGCATGCTAATGCTAGCTAACGCTACCCCGCAAGCCGCTTTGTTCAGCACAACAACAACAACACCACACACACGATACAAGTTTATGTGTGTGTTTGTGTGTGTACGTGTTCATGCTTGTGTGCATGTGCGTGCATGTTCAGCTGTGTGTGTGTGTGTGTGTGTGTGTGTGTGTGTGCGTGTTCATGTGTGTCTGTGTGCATTTGTGCGTGTGTATGTGTTTATGTTCGTGTATAGGGACCAGACATTAACCAGAGAGTCAGACCATATGCTGGGATCAGGAAGGAGACGGGAACCAATTAAAACAAAGCCTGGCAGCGCAGCACGTAGCCGCACGTGTGTGTGTGTGTTCCTGCGCTTCGTTTGTGTGCCTATGTGTGTCTATTTGTGTGTGTGTGTGTGTGTGTGTGTGTGTGTGTGTGTGCATATGAGTATCTGTGTGTGTTTACGTGTTCCTATGTGTTTGCGTGCATGCCTGTGTCTGTGTTTGTATTTGTGTGCGTATGTGTGTGTCTGTGTGTGCGTGTCTGTGTTTCTGTGTGTTTGGGTGTGTGTACTTGTTCCTATGTGTTTGTGTGTGTTTGCGTATGTGTGTGTCTGTGTTTCTGTGTGTGCGTGTTCCTATGTCTTTGTTTGTGTCTGTGGGCATGTGTGTGTCTGTGTGCGTATGTGTATATGTGTTTCTGTGTGTTTGCGTGTCTATGTAGTACAGTTAAATATCAGCCTCCGCCAAATCACAAGAAGTCAGAGGAGTTCAGCATGTGCACTTCAGCATGACGTGAGCAAATGTGTTTCTGTTTTTGTGTGTGTGTTTGCTTTTGTGAGTCTTTCTTGTTGTTTCTTATTGTGTGTGTGTATCACTTTATGCTTGTGTGTGTGTGTGGGGTTGTGTTTGCGGCGTGTGTATGTGTGTGCGGTGTGTGTATGTGTGCCTGGTGTGTGTATGTGTGCCCGGTGTGTGTAAGTGTGTACGTGTTTGTACACACATTCACTGTTACACATCAGGAAACCGCTTATCAACATTTTAGCCAGTAATCTAAAATGCTGACATCATTTGTCCCCCTCTGACATCATTTGTCCCCCTCTGACATCACTAGTCGTCTTCTGACATCACAACACCACAGGTCTGTAACGCACACTGGGGTCTGTAACTGTCTGTAACTCTGTCTGTAACTCTAAGGTCTGTAACGGTAAGGTCTGTAACTCTGTCTGTAACTCTGTCTGAAACTCTAGGGTCTGTAACGGTAAGGTCTGTAACTCTGTCTGTAACTCTAAGGTCTGTAACGGTAAGGTCTGTAACTCTGTCTGTAACTCTGTCTGAAACTCTAGGGTCTGTAACGGTAAGGTCTGTAACTCTGTCTGTAACTCTGTCTGAAACTCTAGGGTCTGTAACGATAAGGTCTGTAACTCTGTCTGTAACTCTAGGGTCTGTAACGCTAAGGTCTGTAACTCTAGGATCTGTAACTCTGTCTGTAACTCTGTCTGAAACTCTAGGGTCTGTAATGATAAGGTCTGTAACTCTGTCTGTAACTCTAGGGTCTGTAACGCTAAGGTCTGTAACTCTAGGGTCTGTAACTCTGTCTCTACCTCTAGGGTCTGTAACTCGGTCTGAAACCCTATGGTCTGTATCTCTATGGTCTGTAACTCTAGGATCTGTAACTCTAGGGTCTGTATCTCTGTAACTCTAGGGTCTGTTACTCTGTCTGTAACTCAGGTTGGCTCGGATCTGCATGTAATGAAGATCAGGGATGGTAGTGTGATCAACAGTTGCCACGGTAACCAAGCAGGTGCGTGGCGTGTGAAACTCAATAGAATCAGGTAGAGGAGGAGAGAGCTGCCTCTCGCTATTACAGATGGATCAGACTCCCCCCGTCTCCACGGCGACTCTCGCTTTCATCTCAAGCCTCACACCCGTCTCTCTGTACGGCGCTCTCTCGCTGGCGGTCTTAAAGATAACCTTCTCTCTCCCTTTCTCTCCCTCTCTCTCTCTCCCTTCGCAGTTAGTCTCCTCTCCCCCCATATTTCTCATCTTCTTCCGCCTCCCTCTCTCTCCCCCTCCCTCCCTCACTCTCTCTCCCTCCCTCTCCCTCTCTCTCCTTCTGTCTCCCTCCCTCTCTTTCTCTCCCTCACCCTCTCTCTCTCCCTCTCCCTCGCCCCTTCAGCCTCCATCTCTCCTTGATGATCAAAGCGTGAGTACCAACACTATGCTATTTGAATGGTTACTAGTGATGATATTAGCAGTGGTTAAACTGGTACTAGTAGCCAGATGACTGGGAACACTGTAAGCTATCTGCAGGGCTCTAGTGCACGGACACCCACACCCACACCCACACACACACACACACAGCTTTAATGAGCATATCCGTCCTCGAAGCGGGGGGCCGGATGGGGGGGGGGGGGGGTCTTTAGGCGCTGGTATTAGCGTAGCGTTGTACCGGGATGAGGGTAAGCGTAGCGCCGCTAGCCCCCACCTCATTAGCAGCTAGCTCTGAAGCCGCGGCCTAGCGCCGTTCTTCCTGAGAAGTCATTTTTAACCCCGCAGGAAACCGGGGGATTGCGTCCAATCGCTGTCCTCTAATTTGGTTTCTATAGCGATGGAGGGAGTAGGAAGACGGAGGGAGGAGGAGATCGGAGACCTGCTGCCTCAGACGGAGCCAACATGGCCGCCGTGCGTTGGGAGAACACGGAGAACACGTCCTCGTGGCGGCGCCGTGACCTCGTTATAATGATCTGTTAAGCCCGGTTCAGACCAAAGATTTGCCTCGCAATGACTTGCAACGAGACTGTTTTGGTACGTCGCCGGGGAAAAGTTGCAGTGTGAACTGGTCGTTGCAGCGCGGCTGATGCCGTTGCAAGGAGTCGCAAGGAGTCGCCAGAGATTAGACATGTCAAATCTCCAGGTCCAGTTTTAGAACATAACAACATAGCTATTTCTCTTCAGAAATGGCTACTTTTTGGTTGAACACATTTAAACGAAATATTTATGATCCCCCAATGTTGACCTGAAGTTGACCTATTTTCTCTTTCTTTAAGGACAGTTCCTCTGGGTCTCTCTCGTAGATCGCTTCATCTTTCAACGTCTTTGTTTAATATGTTTACACGATCAGCAGCTCGCGGTTTCACTTTCTCTCCAGTTAGAACTGCTCATGATGATATCGCTGCGTTGTCGTCCCCCCCGGAACCGTCGCATTTACATCAGAATGAAACCCAATAAACTGCCAATGTGTGTAGGGTCCGGGAGGCTAAATTGGGGTGCTAGCTCAAGCAACCTAATCGCAAACCTAAGTTAGGCTACTTTTTAGCCTGATGCTGATGCTGTTGCGGCTCTCAGCTGTGCCAGAGCGTCCACAGTTGCTAAAGAAACCACCTGACGTCGCCGCCCGGTGCAGCAGTGTGAACTGCCCAGTATTAGAACGTCGCAGCCCGTCTCGTCGCAAGGAGTCGCAAGAAAATGCAAGAAGTTGCGAGTTGCAAGTCGTTGCGAGGCGAATCTTTGGTCTGAACTGGGCTTTAGAAGAACAGACAGCCTGAACAGAACCCTCACTAGAACCGAAGAACCGTATAACAGAAACAGGTCATTAAGGAGCAGGTAGGGGTTAGACAGTACAGAGACGGGTCATTATGGAGCAGGTAGGGGTTAGACAGTACAGAGACAGGTCATTAAGGAGCAGGTAGGGGTTAGACAGTACAGAGACAGGTCATTAAGGAGCAGGTAGGGGTTAGACAGTACAGAGACAGGTCATTAAGGAGCAGGTAGGGGGTAGACAGTACAGAGACAGGTCATTAAGGAGCAGGTAGGGGGTAGACAGTACAGAGACAGGTCATTAAGGAGCAGGTAGGGGGTAGACAGTACAGAGACAGGTCATTAAGGAGCAGGTAGGGGTTAGGGGTCATCTTGTTCTACAATGCCTACAGTTAGACAGCGGACACTGAGAATCGAACCCAGCACCTCTCAGATGGGCGTCAACACATGATCCTGAGCGGTCTGTGATTGGCTGATCCATGTGTTAGTCCCCGCCCCCGTCCTCTAGAGCAGGTCTGTGGGGTCCTGTGAGGTCGCTCCCGGCCGAGGGGTTATTAGTTGGTACGAGCTCCAGGAGAGGGGATAATTAATCACCACCCCAGGCGCAGAGCTCCCATACACTGGGGAGAAAGTTACTGCAGCGGGCTGCTCTTCCCTGCTCCTCCTCTCTGCTCCTCCTCTCTGCTCCTCCTCCCTGCTCCTCCTCTCTACTCCTCCTCTCTACTCCTCCTCTCTGCTCTTCCTCCCTGCTCCTCCTCCTCCTCCTCCTCTCTACTCCTCCCTGCTCCTCCTCTCTCCTTCTCCTCCTCCTCCTCCTCTCCCCTCCTCCTCTCTACTCCTCCTCTCTGCTCCTCCTCCTCCTCCTCCTCTCTGCTCCTCCTCCTCCTCCTCCTCCTCTCTCCTCCTCCTCTCTACTCCTCCTCTCTGCTCCTCCTCTCTACGGTCTGTGAACATGTGACAGAGGGTCTGACAAACACATAAGACAAGCGATGCATACGGTACATACAATCCACAGATTTAGCAGCATATGTAGGAGTGTGTATGTGTGTGTGCGTGCTTGCGTGCGTGCGTGAGTGAGTGCGTGTGTAGGAGTGTGTAGATGTGTACGTATGTGGTGTGAGACATGAGATTGACAGACGGACTGCTCAGCGGACAGAAGAAAAGGATCACCAACATGCTACACCTTGACCCTTGTAGCATGTTGCTAACGGGACTGCGTGTGTAAACGGTATGAATCACACACCCACACAACAGACGGAACACAGCGCACGTGAACCGTCCACGTGAACATTGCACGTACACACTCACACACAGATGGAGCTTCAAACCATAAACATCCACCACCATTGTTATAGTTTTCATTCATGTTATCATGGTTGATAAAAAAGCCAATAAAATACATGCGAGACACACGTTAACTGTCATGTTTAAACGTTGATCTACCCATCATGCATCTGTGGGTGCATATCCTCGTTGAGATGTCACTAATGGGTTGATTATGAAGTGGCTTGTAACTGGCCTATCCACGTCAAAAGTTCTGATAAAACAGAGGGCCCTTTGATAAAGACAACGATGCAGAGTCTTCCATAGGAGATGGTACAACTTTGTACACACACACAAACGCACGCACACACAGCCGCTGTATCGGAGATGGTATAAGTTTGTACTCACACACACACACTCACCCACCATTTCCGAGCCCTGTTTGTTGTAGCAGGCCGACAGCGGCGAGGACGGTATAAACAGTGTGGAGGTCATCTCTCTTCCTGTCTCTGAGCCTCAGCAGCTAAGTGTAAACAGCAGCTAATGTCATTAATGATTGTGAACGAGGCGTCGTGCTGGAGTTAACCTCACTGTTGTCCTCCTAAACAAAGACAAACAAACCAGTCGCTGTTATGGTTGTTATAAGTTGCGACACCGTCGGAACAACAACATGAACAGAAACACACACACACACAGGACTGTTACCCACGCACACACACACGCAGGGACTACACACAGGAAGGCAGATGATATACACACAAAGAAGAAATGCATGCACGCACACACAAAGAAACACTCTGAAACACACCTGCATGCCTACACACAAGCAGGAACACACACTCATACACACACACACACACACACACACACACACAAACAAACACATGCTTATACACACACACACCCACACACACCCACAGTGTTGACTGCGGCGTTGTCTTAGTGGTGCAGCTTGAATGACTACGTGGGCCGCTAGCCTAATTGCTAATCTCTTCTTTGAGGACAGTGTTATATTTCATTAGCTCCATTAGCAGCCATGCTATCGCCCTGCTAATGAGTGGGTGTGGATGAAACGGCCATGCCTAAAGGCATGCAACAAACAAACAGGCAGACAACCAGACCGAAAGACCGACAGGCCGACAGAAAGACAGACCGACAGAGGCTGATGCTGCATACCGATTAAACACAACGTGGCATAATCATCAGGTCTGAGAGGATCAGAACCACAACCGGGACCCGGTCTAGAGCCACACAGTCTAGCGACACACAGTCTAGTCTAGCGATACACAGTCTAGGCTAGAGACCCCAGTCTAGTCTAGAGACCCACAGTCTAGTCCAGAGACCCCCAGTCCAGTCTGGAGAGTCTAGTCTAGAGAAACAGTCTAGTCTAAAGACAAACAGACTAGTCTAGAGACCCCCAGTCTAGTCTAGAGACCTCCAGTAGCAGGGGGGAAGAGAGAGAGAGAGAGAGAGAGAGAGAGAGAGAGAGAGAGAGAGAGAGAGAGAGAGAGAGAGAGAGAGAGAGAGAGAGAGAGAGAGAGAGAGAGAGAGAGAGAGAGAGAGAGAGAGAGAGAGAGAGAGAGAGAGAGAGAGAGAGAGAGTGTGTCAATCAGTCATCCTCGTTATCCGGACAGATATTTCCCCACCTGGGGCTGAAGACTGTTCCTCCACCTCTGCTGACGTAGAGGTCAGCGAGGAGCAGGTTGATGGAGAGGGTAGAGGAGAACACGATGGAGAGACCACCAGGCCTCCACCTCAGAGGGTGGAGGAGAACAGACACCATCAGGCCTCCACCTCAGAGGGAGGAGGAGAACAGACACCACCAGGCCTCCACCTCAGAGGGTGGAGGAGAACAGCCACCACCAGGCCTCCACCTCAGAGGGTGGAGGAGAACAGACACCACCAGGCCTCCACCTCAGAGGGAGGAGGAGAACAGACACCACCAGGCCTCCACCTCAGAGGGTGGAGGAGAACAGCCACCACCAGGCCTCCACCTCAGAGGGAGGTTTTGGGGAGGGTAGGGGGGTGTTCTGGCTCGGGGTCGACCCAGAGAGGGGGGGGGGTCTGGCCCAGCTGCAGCCGAGCGCTGAACCCATTGGCATTCCGGACGGCCCCTAGTCCGAGCTCTCCAGCGCTGAAAGGCCCGCGGCCGGCCGGCCTTCTGGAGGACCAGCACAACCCCACCAGCCTTCACTCCCCCCGCCACGCTCCAGCCTGATCCACCATCACGGAGTCTGGTCAGGTTCCAGTCTGGGTCCCAGGGCGCAGAGACAAGGCCTCACACGCCCCCTCTACAGCTGCCGGCCTCGGCCCTGAGACGGCCGGCGCGACACGCTCCGAATAAATGAATACCATCGGTGAACACGCAGACCGTGATCTAACAAGGCTTAGTCTGAGTACATCTGATGGAGGACGGGCTTATCCTTCAAGGACTGACTGAGTGGCTAATTCAACAAACTAATTCACCTGACTGACTGACTGACTAATTCATCTAAATGCTTGAACTTACTGACTGGCTAGCTAATTCAACTTGCTAATTAATCGGACTGATTCACCTTACTGTCTGGTGGGCTGGCTAATTCAAATAACTAATTCACCTCACTGACTGATTGGCTAATTCATCTGACTAATTCACCTTACTGACTGGTGGGCTAATTCATCTGACCAATTCACCTTACTGACTGTTGGCTGGCTAATTCCACAAACTACCTCCCCTGACCGACTTTAACTGAAGTATCAGACCGATCCGTGGCCTTGTTTATAATTAATGTTCTATCGATCAAAGTAATTACAATAACAAATCTGTGGAAGGAGAGGCGGACCGAGTCAATGATTTCCTCTCACCGTGTTCTTCAGCAGCAGTCTGCCATACAACACTTACCCTCGCTTCTTTATTCACCGCCGTTTGTACGTCTGTGATTTCCCTGTATTGCCCCCATCCATCACCCTGACAGCCAATCAGGTGAGGGGCATGTCAACCAATCAGGTGAGGGCACAGCCCATCTCCGGAGCCCCCCCTTGTGGGAGGCTGACCAGCATGAGGGGCCCAGCGGGGGGTCTCCATGGTAACGCTGGACCGGACGTGTGATGACAGCTCGCCTTCACGGCGGTCCTGACAAGGGCGTCAGGTCCCGCCCCCCTGAAGGGTCCCGCCCCCAACGCCGTCGCGCGTGATTTACCGTCTTCTCTGATGAACAGTGCCCATGCCCCCGCCCCCCCGGTCAGTAATCACCCCGCAATCACGTCGCGGCGCCGCTCCATGCCTCGTCTCATCACCCCCCCCTCCCTCCCCCCCCCCTCCTCCTCCTCCATCACCGCCTCCTCGCCCACACTCAAGGGCAGCCGCGCTCCCGCCCTGATGGGTGGAGGGGGAAGGGCGGGGGGAGGGCGAGGGGCAGGGAGGGGGGAGCGAGAGGGGAGCGAGGGGGGAGGTCCAATCATGTGACTTCATCAGGAGCCATTATCAACGGGGTTCTTCCTGCAACATCTGCTGCGAGGTCGTCCATCACGCGCTGTCGACGGGAGGGGACGGGCCGGGGGTGAAGGCTCTAAGTACCGCGCGCAACGCAACGCACGCAGCACCGCTACAAACAGCGCCGCTACACGCACGCCGCTACACGCACGCCACAACACGCACGCCGCTACACGCACGCCACAACACGCACGCCGCTACACGCACGCCACTACACGCACAACGCGCACGCCGCTACACGCACGCCGCTACACGCACGCCACAACACGCACGCCGCTACACGCACGCCGCTACACGCACGCCGCTACACGCACGCCACAACACGCACGCCGCTACACGCACGCCGCTACACGCAGGTACACATTCCCAAACCTCCGCCAGAGGACTCAATCACACAGGTTCAGCGTCGCTATGGCGATGGAAGGGTGAGCCCGGGCCGGTGGAGCTGTGATGAGGACGCACTGCGAGGTGTGCTCAGCGGCTGACCTAAGTCACTGATGAAGCAGTGACGTAGGGCCCCTCCGGAAAGACCTGCAGTACGAGGGGTGGGCCGGGGGTCTGGGGATGGCCAAAAGGTACTGCGTTTGACTCCCAACCTCCACAGCCTACCGGCAGGTTCCCGGAGCAGGAAGCCCTACCGTACCCCCCCCGCCCCCCCTCCCCGACAGAGGAGCCGTTACGCTCCGCGGCTCCAAGGTCGACCTCATCGCACCTCCTCCGGTCCCCACAGCTGCCGTCGGGTCGCTGACCTCCGACCTCTAAAGAGGAGCAGATAGATCATCTCCGCGACGTTTAGTGAAGGCGTGGCGTGCGGCCTCCGGCGTCACGTGGGGTTGGCCCCGCCGACGTCAGCCCAGATGCTAACGGTCGCGGCGCTAATGAGCAGATCTTCACCCCGGGTCAGACCGCAGCTCCTGCTAGTCGCTTTGAAGATTGTTTACCTTCCCCGCTGAAGCCCAGGAGGTTCTGGATCCATCCCCACCCCCCACCCCCCTCTCTCCCCCCATCCTATCACATCATTGTAATTCAATTATTCATAACTAAGGAGCAGGTTGGGGCGCCGGTGGGAATGCGCTCACCTCGGTAGGGAGGAACAGGTGGGGGGGGGGGTCGAACCCACAACCTTTCGGTAAGGGAATCCAGCTTGCCTAGCGCTAGCGTCTGTATGTGCATCAGCCGCTGAAGTAGTCTGCACAGCAAGGCGTTGTCGGTTCAACACTCTATATTTAAAGTATGAGACCTGACCATAAGTCCTTCATAAGTCCACAGTTAGCCTCTTCCAGGACTCAGTTAGCCTCTTCTCTAGCTCAGTTAGCCTCTTCTCTAGCTCAGTTAGCCTCTTCTCTAGCTGGGTAGCCTCTTCTCTAGCCCAGTTAGCCTCTTCTCTAGCCCAGTTAGCCTCTTCTCTAGCCCAGTTAGCCTCTTCTCTAACTCTAGCTCAGTCACCCTCTCCTATAGCTCTGTTAGCCTCTTCTTCCAGTTACAGCCCTTTGTCGATGTCTCGCTCCACAGGCCGACAGTTTGTCGATAGCCGGCCTTCACCCCCCCGTTGGCACGGAAACACTCCCGGAAGACCGGGCGGCTTTTACACAACTCTTTCTGTGGTCGTGGGGTCAGCAGTTTTGGTGTCCCCCACTCTCACTTAAACACCCATCTGAAAGTAGGAGGGGTCAAGCGGCCTGCTGACAGCCAATCAGAGGCCAACATCGACCCCCCAGTTTCAGTGGGTTCCGGAGCGTTCTAACGGCGGCGTTTGACAGTTGGGGCCGTGCGGCAACACTCAGCAGCACTCTTACACCGTCAGGCGGGTGGAGGTGGAGCAGCGGAGGTGGAGGTGAGCCCCAGACTAGAGGAGACGTGTGGGGGAGGACGGAGGGAGAATACTGAGAGGACGGGAGAGAACGGGAGGGAGAGGCAGAGAGAGGGAGAGATTCTTCACCTTGAATCCTCGCTTGCGGTTAATAATTTAGTAATATTGTGTAAAGAATCTCGCTGGAGGGAACAGACTTTAGTTTACAAGGGAAAAGCCAACACTAGCACAGCCTGCCTCCTTAGCGCTAAAGCACATTCTGGTCCACGTTTGCACCATTTTATATGTTTTTGTTAAAACCCTTTTTTAATTCTCATTAATTCCCCATACTTTCTGGAGTGACACGGTGATCTCCCTTCTGGGATTAAGAAAGTACATCTTATCGGGAAACCATGTTTTATAATCCGGTTGATTAAGATGATGAGATCCTGACTCTCTACAGACTGCTAGTCTGGTCTGACGCAGAACGCCGAGTCCTGGTGACAGCTCACGTTTAAACCTTCTAGACGTGTTCTAGAACCCTAGAACCTCTCATAGAACCCCAAAACATAATTGAGAGCTTTCCCTAGAACCCTAGAAACTCTTATAGAACGTCCTCTGGAACTTCTCCTAGAACCGCTCCTCAAAGAAGAAGAACTTCTAGAATCTCTTTTAGACCCCTATAACTTTTCATAGAACCTCTCCTAGACCCCTAGAACCTCCACTAGAACCTTTCCTATAACCTCTCCTAAAACCATTGAACCTCTCCTTGACCCCTAGAATCTTTCCTAGTACCTCTCCTAGAACCGTTCCTAGTGCCTCTCTTACATAATTTCCTAGAACCTCTCCTAGACCCCCAGAACCTTTTTTAGAACCTCCCCTTGACTCTAGAACCTCCTTTCTAACCTCTTCTAGAACTCCGCTGCCCCCCCCCCCCCCCCCCCGGTTCAATGCCATGCTGCGCGCCACGCCTCTGATCATACATGACCTTTACCTGACCTACAGCCTGCTGCTGTCGACCAGCCTGACCTTTACCCCGGGACCCCCCACGGAGAGGACTTCACCCCGGGACCCCCCACTGAGAGGACTTTACCCCGGGACCCCCCACGGAGAGGACTTCACCCCGGGACCCCCCACTGAGAGGACTTTACCCCGGGACCCCCCACGGAGAGGACTTCACCCCGGGACCCCCCACTGAGAGGACTTCACCCCGGGACCCCCCACTGAGAGGACTTTACCCCCGGACCCCCCACGGAGGGGACTTTACCCCGGGACCCCCAACGGAGGGGACTTTACCCCGGGACCCCCAACGGAGGGGACTTTACCCCGGGACCCCCCACTGAGAGGACTTCACCCCGGGACCCCCCACTGAGAGGACTTTACCCCGGGACCCCCCACTGAGAGGACTTTACCCCGGGACCCCCCCCACTGAGAGGACTTTACCCCGGGACCCCCCACTGAGGGGACTTTACCCCGGGACCCCCCCCACTGAGAGGACTTTACCCCGGGACCCCCCACTGAGGGGACTTTACCCCGGGACCCCCCACGGAGAGGACTTTTGAGAGGACAGGACCCAGGGAGGGAGGAGCCAAGGAGTAAGGAGCCAAGGAGACAGAGGTTAGGAGCCAAGAAGACAGAACTAGGAGACCGAGGTTAGGAGCCAAGGAGAGAGGAGTAGGAGGCAGGGGTGGATGGGCAACAGGAGCTAGGGTGTTTGTGCGTCTGCGCGTCTGCGCGTGTGCGTGTGTGTGTGTGTGTGTGTTGACCTTACGGCGTTGAATCCCTTCTCCCTCTGGCTGTTGCCCGGCAACCTAACCTAACCTTGACTTGGAGGGAGGGTGGGAGGGAGGGAGGGAGGGAGGGAGGGAGAGAGAGAGAGAGAGGGGCATGAAGTGTGAAAGAGAGGAAGAGAGAGAGAAAGAGAGGAAACAAGAGCGGGGGGAGAGGGAGAGAAAAGAATGAAATGGTCTGAGGGGAAGAGAATAAGAGGAAGAGAGAGGGGAGAGAGAGTACGAGTTGTAGTGAGGGACAGAGGAAGAGAGAGAGCGGGGGCGAGAGAGATAAACCCAGCGGGGGGACGGCTGACCTGATACCTTCGTCTCTCTCTCAGAACGAGATTTACAGCTCCTCCTATTCCAGGGTCAGAGGTGAAAGGTCAGCCAATGGCGGCCTGGGTCGGTGGCAGAGAGGTCAATGGCTTCAGTGGGAGAGAAGTTATGACCACCCCCCCCCTCCCTCTCTTTCAAACGCCCCCCGAAGGGAGAGACGGGGGGAGGGGGAGATCAAGGATGCCGAGTCAGACAGACGCACATGTTCGAAGCTTGTCTCCCCCCCCCCCTCCTCACCCACCCTCCCCCCCTCCTCACCCGGCCTCCCCCCTCCTCGATAAACATGATGTAACTTCTAAATGAGGTTCACCCCAGGGGGAGACTTGACCTCCTCCCCCTCCGACACTTTCATCTTCTCCTAGTGTTATGGTTCTAAGAGGAGGACATGATGGAGCCGCTCACCGTACAGGAAAGGAGGAGGAGGGAGATATGAGAGCTATGTAATGTTTAAGTGCAATCCCCCATTACGATATAATGGCACCTTAACCGTTACCTTATAGGCTGGGTTATGTAACGTTATGCAAATGTTTAAGGTGGTTAAGGTACTTATAGTACGCTAATGGTCAAGGTGTTATGTTCGGCTAAAAGTTAAGATTATATTTAATGCTAATGGTTAAGGATCTATGTTAAGTTATGCTAATAGTCAAGGTTCTAAGTTATGTTATGCTAAAAGTTAAGGTGCTATAACTACAGGTACACTACAGGTGGACATCATCTTGACGTATGCCGTTTTTAGAGGTGCTACCAGAGCAAAACAGAAATGTCCCCAAAATATTTGAAGATCAAACGAAAAGTGTTTAAAATTCATCAAAAGGTTCCTGAGAGAAGGATCCAGAGCGGGAGAGCGTCCCGCTGTGGGGGGGGCCGCCGCGGTGCTCATATCTCAGTGTGATCGTAAACTAGGCTACGTCCGAGAGGATTCCGTTTGCCATATTTCAAACTGTCGGCTCTCGGAGCGACAGCAGCTGAAAATGGAGGCTGAGCCAGATCCATCTATATTACATCCAGCAGATAGACCGCATCCAGACGGAGAGAGGGCCTCTGATCCAAGATAATGGCCGGCTCTTACTGCAGGGGGGAAATATCTCTTTTCAGAAACACAACATCAACAGAAGCGAAGCGAGCCTTTCAACCGCTGAGCGACGTACACACACACACACACACACACACACACACACACACACACACACACACACACACACACACACACACACACACACACACACACACACACACACACACACACACACACACACACACACGACCTTTACACTGCTCTTTGATGGATACTCAATTCATCGGATTCTCATTCATTGATTGGGTTTTTCTGAGCGATGCAGCACTGTAATCGTCTTTTCGTGCGCGTGTTCAAAGTGGTTCTGTTGTCTAGACTAAATCTGTTGAGAGCAGAGTGGAAAGCCTTCCTCTCTCCAGGACCTACAGGTCAGAAACCACTAGAAAAAAGAGGAAGAAGTCATAAACATAAACAAGCACAACGGAAAAATCTATTTCACAACCTTTTCCAAACAGTTGTGTTCCCACAGCAGAGATATAAACACCCAGTTGTGAGTATTAAGCCACAGATAAACAGAGGAGCCAGGAAACAGAACCGCTCGATCGGGAGGCTAATTTACTCAAGGTTTCACCATTGTAGTTTTTTCTACTAACATTTTCTCATGAGAGCCTTGGTGGAATACAGAGTGACGGACAAGAGGTCAAAACATAAACACACTCACACACACACACACACACACACACACACACACACACACACACACACACACACACACACACACACACACACACACACACACACACACACACACACACACACACACACACACACACACGCTCACACAAACTGGTGCATTCACTGACACGGACACACACAAACCTCTGACACACACACACACACACACACACACACACACACACACACACACACACACACAGTGCAGGAGCCTCCCCAGGGTGCCCTCCCTCCGACAACGCGCTAGTCGCCTACCCGCAGCGGTCTTAAAGCCCTCAGCGCTGCTCCAACACCGCGATCGATACCATCGATCAGGTCTCTGAGCCGATGCATCGGGACGGACGTCAGCAAAGGTTAACCGTCAGGGCGAAGCTATCCCCCCCCCCCCGCTAACAGGGAGCCGCCGCCGCGGGACGCTAGCCCCCCGCTGTTAGCCAGCGCTGGGGGAGAAGGTCAGGAAGCACCGCGCTGCTGAAGGCCCTACTGTATATCAACACCCTCGTGGTAGACACTGGAGTCTTATAGAACGTTTAAACACTTCTTTCAAAAGATGTTTACGATCAAATCTGTTCGGACAAACGCCAAAGATATGATACAAACAAATACAACCCTCAGTGCATCGCATACCTGCTGTTTTGTACGTATCTTACACATTTGTGTACGTATCATGTACATTGTGTACGAACCATGGTTGAACGTAGCAAGGACGTTGTATACGTAGTAGGGATGGGCATGATTAATCGACGATCGACTAATTGATCGTTAAGAATTTCGTCGATTACGTAAATTTTCATCGATGAAACTAATGCAGTGTTCATTTAAACATTTTACCACATGGGGGCAATATTTAAATTTGCGGCTCCTCCCCCGCAATAAACATCCCGCTTTGAACGGTGAACTCTTTACGCCTAGAAGCTATAAAAACCTTTAAAAACTATAAAATCTACAAAAGTACTATTAATGCAGGCTATGTGGAAAATGCGCCGACTTTGGCTCAGCCTGGCTCCACCCTCTTCAGCTACGTAGCTAAGATGGCTGCCGTCAAGTACGAAAAGTATACATCGCCACACACTTCGCGATTTGACCGTTTTTCAGTACACTTATTTTCGCCCGATCTGAATCGGAACGCCCTACGTACTCAAACTTAGACTAGTACGGATAGTATGGATATTGGAACACGGCAATGTAATCATGAAGCGGACGAGGCCACGGCGAAGTCTGGTGTGGGACCATTATGATTTAAAAAATGACTTCTTGGGGAGCACTATAGGCCTACCACTCAAGGCGAGGTTAGCATCGAAGCAGAAATAAAGAACTTTCTGAGCCCCTGGATTGTGGAAAGTTGTTCCCCCGCCTTGCCAAGTTAGCACGGAGGTATTTGTGCATCACGGCAACGTCGGTCCCCTCAGAGCGGGTGTTTTCGGCGGCTGGACTGACGGTCACCAGGCTGCGGTCGTGTCTGACCCCAGAGCATGTCAACATGCTCATCTTTCTGAACAAAAATCCGTAGACTGGTTGGTTAAGTTATAACATGATTGTTTTGTTTACATTATTATTGTTATTATTTTGGGAAGAAATTAGGGTTGTGTTTATTTTTAGTTATGTTTATGAGCACCGGCTTCGAGCTGCATGCTCCGTTGCTTAGAGCAGAGTAGCGCATAACTATTGAACGGATCTGGTTTAACTGAGTTGTTCATCTAATAATAAAGAACCCAATGAGGAAAACACGCTGTATTTGTATTTTCATTTCATTTTGAATATATAGATATTTTTTAATTTTAATGTAAAATATTAACGTTTAATCGACTAATTAATCGTTAATCCTCCCGACGATCGACTAAGACAACTTAATCGAATGCCCATCCCTAATACGTAGTGTGTTGGTTAGCATAGTGTGCTCTATACGTAGCGCGTGCGTTCCATACGTAACGGGTGCGTTCCATACGTAACGGGTGCGTTCCATACGTAACGGGTGCGTTCCATACGTAACGGGTGCGTTCCATATGTAGCGTGCGTCTCGCAGGCTCTGAGCAGGAGCAGTGTGTGAGCAGTGGCGGTCGAGTTCACCGTGTCTACACACACCCTCGCTGGCCGGTATTTGGCAGCCGGCCGCCGGCTTGGCAGTGCGTCTGGCTGGGCGAAACATGAGAGGCGCGCGGAGAGGAGGAGCGGGGAGCAAGGGCGCGAGGGCGGCCCGCGACTTAAAACCCGTTTGAAGTCTGCGCAGCTCTGCGCGCGGAACTCCATCCTTGGCAGCGGAGAGTGGAACGAAAGAGCGCTCCTCGTAAATTCATAATCAAACACTCCCTGGAACGGGAAGAAGAAATGCAGACGAATAAACTGATAGAATGTACAAGGGACGGGGTCTACATTTGTGTTGATAAAAATATAACAATAGACAGCTTTAATAGGACGCCAAGTGGGAAGGCTTTAAAAGTTGGAATACAGTCTCATTCAAACACAGAAGTACACGTACACACACACACACACACACACACACACACACACACACACACACACACACACACACACACACACACACACACACACACACACACACACACACACACACACACACACACACACACACACACACACACATCTGGCGATAAATCAATTGTTTAATGCCAGCTCCAGCGGCCTGGATGGCTAATTTTACTGCAGTGTAATTGGCCGGGGGCTAATGCTGGCAGCTCGTGCCACGTGCTAATTAGCTGTTTGACTAGCGTCTGACCACAGCAAAGATAATTGTTTCTACTGAAGCCGTTCACATAAAGCTCTATATAGTACGTCTCTATAGATTATGAGTACAGCACTATAGGACAACAGCCGTATCTCTCCCAACACACATGCATGGCCTCTTGTTCAAACACATACACACATGATCACAGACACAAAGATCACACACACAGGATCACAAAGATGATCAAAGACACACACACACACACATGATCAAACAGTCACCCACAATCACACACACACACACACACACAGACACACACACACACACACACACACACACACACACACACACACACACACACACACAATCTCACAGTCACCCACAAATACGGTTACAGACAGACACACACAATCACAGACAGACACACACACACACGATCACACAGACACACACACACATACTTCTCTCGCTCTGACAAACACACGCACACAACACAAGTAATACCACGTAAGCGGTTACACAATTGTGATTGCAACGGTTAGGCGTTGAAGTGATTGAATGAAAGCCTTACACATACAATACAAAACAATATCCACTGTTGTGATCCAAGAGGTTTATTAAATCCAATACACATGGACCATCGGCAGTAAATGTGTAGAATATCCAGTACACGTGTATAATATCAAGCAAACGTGTATAATATCCAATACACATGTATAATAGCCTGTACAAGCGTATAATATCCAGTACATGTGTAAAATATCCAGTACATGTGTATTATCCTTTGATTTGTGTCGATTAATAAAATGCCTTGTCAACAATATTCAAAGGTGCGTTATACATGCGTGCCACCACCAAATGACCCGATGAACAAGCGTTTTAGTATTTTCAGTGTTGAGTATCAATATTAAAAGCCGTGGCCACAGATCATACTGTATCTATATCACTGAAGCAACAAGGGGTTATCTACAGTGTGTGAACTCTTGTTCGAACAACGACGTCCGCACCTCAGATCTCAGCCTCGCTGAACGATCCCCGGAGCTTCAGGACGTGAGACCCCAGAAGGAAACCTTCGAAGTGAGTTCCCCCTCGCATCGCAACGCCCAGCAGATTCCACCGAGATACACAGAGCAGAGCTAGCGGTATATATTTATGCTAGCAGTGTGGCGGTGCTCTGCTCCTTGGCATTGTGTATATTTTTAACATTAGTGACGATAGCCAGAAATACAGCGCTCAACTGACAACTTGCGCCCTTTCCATGTAGATGTCAACCTGATGTAGCATAGCTAGCATCAGTATGATATGATGAAATGTAAGCCGCGATATTGCTGCCTCTTATCAGAACGAAAGCCTGCATATCTGTTTTAGCAACGGTACCCAGAAATACAACATGTAACCGCAAAACATGTTTGAACCCTTTCCCTCTCCTCCAAACCAAACAGGACATTTCCCCTTCTAAGCCCCCATCAGCTCAGGCAGATATAATTGAAAAGCAATCTGGAGAGCTAGCATGTTAGCAGGGGGGCTCCAAAGCTTCCAAATCCTTTATTTAGCCCATTGTGTCGTACAGAGGCTGGCTGTGGCAGCACTAAGCTGACTGGGAGGGCTTAGCGCTGGCTAACCCACTCAAACATCCCACACCTGCAGCCGACGCCAAGACAATGAGTCCAAGAGGAGCTGGGTTCCATCTGGTTCGAATAGAGACACCAGCTGAAATAAACGTTAGGAACTGTTGACATTTAGGTAGCTGAATGGTCACGCTTCCTTGGGAGAAGTCCAACACGAGTCCGAAGCCAAATGTGACTTACAAGGCAACTATCTCTTTTACCATTAGGTAGAGAGACCTAGCTCTAGGAGGCATATAAAAGCTTCATGCTAGATCTGGTAGAAAAGGCTATTGCTGTTCGAGTACAAAAGCCTGGTGCAAGTTATGGTAATGCTAATCTGAGTAGGGTTGGGTGCATTGATCGGGGACACGTGCAGCATCAACCAGCAACCCTCCAGTTATCAGACAACGTTTGTGTGAATTATTTTTAGGACATGTATCCTACCTACCTAGGGTACCTAGGGTTTGTTTCAGGTTAGAACACCTAGGCCAAGACATCAAGTGTCTCCACCGCCATTTTCCCGTTGGTAGCAGCTATAGTTGACTTTTGCTGCTAGCCCACTCCACCAGAGAATTTCAAACATACTGTCTATCGAACATAGACAGTAACAATACATGTATCCAACATACAGTATGGGTACATAATGACGTATATCTGAGCTTGTATCAGGGCCAGACAGCTAGACTAACCCAAGGGGTTTAATGATCTCTGATCCACAAGCAGCTCTTTGTGGGTTCAGTAAGGAGGGGTTCTCTGAGGTTCAGTAAGGAGGGGGTTCTCTGAGGTTCAGTAAGGAGGGGGTTCTGTGAGGTTCAGTAAGGAGGGGTTCTGTGAGGTTCAGTAAGGAGGGGGTTCTCTGAGGTTCAGTAAGGAGGGGGCTCTCTGAGGTTCAGTAAGGAGGGGGTTCTCTGAGGTTCAGTAAGGAGGGGCTCTCTGAGGTTCAGTAAGGAGGGGGTTCTCTGAGGTTCAGTAAGGAGGGGGTTCTCTGAGGTTCAGTAAGGAGGGGGTTCTCTGAGGTTCAGTAAGGAGGGGCTCTGTGAGGTTCAGTAAGGAGGGGGTTCTGTGAGGTTCAGTAAGGAGGGGCTCTGTGAGGTTCAGTAAGGAGGGGGTTCTCTGAGGTTCAGTAAGGAGGGGCTCTCTGAGGTTCAGTAAGGAGGGGGTTCTCTGCGGTTCTGCAGCTGGCAAAGGGGTCTGGGTGAACCGGTGTGGTTCCGACAGCCCAGTGTTCCCAGTGTTCCCAGTGTTCCCAGTTTGTCGAGCGGGGAAGGACTGGTACTGCTGCATCGTTTCGACAGCAGCCGGCGCTCCGGTCGATCCCGCGTCTCAGCGCCTCCACTGGGATTCATTCACCACAGATCTTTGAGCTCGGAGAGAACCCCGGAGGGCGGAAACGGAGGAAGCCCCTCCGCAGCCCGCAGGAACCAACGCCGAGCGGGGATCAGAGCAATGAGAGGACGGCGAGCAACAGTGCGTGAATCTCCCGGATTCATCCGGATTGTTCTATAGAATTCCTTGCACGTTCAATCTGTGATTCAATTTCGCTGCTGTACAATTACGAGGAAACACTGAGAACATGTATTGCCTTCGGGGGAACGTACAGAACGGCGCCCTGGACTAAGGCTGGCCATTCTGCTCTCAGATTCAGAACGGTTTCCATGGCAACAAATTGCAAAAATCCATATTCCAGCAGATGCTAATTAGACAATGTTTGACATTTGATACAGTTTGGGGGATAAATTATTCTGCCCCGGCAGATCTCTGCCCATTAGCCAGGCATTCTTTATTGGGTGTCAGACTCCAGTGGTTTGTAGGCTTAATCCCCTTTCCAGCTGATATGAATCAGCCTGGCTCCGGAGTGTGGGAGAGGGGAGAGGGAGAGGCGCCGGGGGAGAGGGGGAGGGTGAGGTGGTGGGGAGAGGGGGTGGCGGTGGGGAGAGGGGGAGGCGGGGGGGTGAGGGGGTAGAGCAGAGGGTGAGGCGGTGGGGAGAGGGGGGGAGGATGGAGAGCGGGGCTGATTGTGTCGGATGGAAGCTGCTCTCCTTGGTCAGAGAAAGAACGTCTCCCGATGGCAGAGCCAAGATGGACGCCGCGGCGGGCAAGGATTCCATTAGGAGGAGGAATGCTTTGCTGAGAGAGAGAGCGAGAGAGAGAGAGCGAGACTAAGGCGAGACAGAGAGATGGAGGGTCTTAAAAGGAGAGGTTGATGGAGAGAGAGAAAACGAGAGAGCGAGAGGGCGAGTGAGAGAGCAAGAGCGAGGAAGCTAGCGTCGGAGCGCTGAACAAAGAAATGATTTTCCCGGCGTTCGGGCTCCAGGGGTCAGAGGTCGGCGTTTAGATTTTTGTAATTTTCTTTCCATTTGTTTCTGTTTCTCTGGCCTCCCGGAGCCGTCCATCTTCCCCCGACGACAACACAGGCTCCCCACGGCCGCCTTTGATTGGTCGGAACAGGAAGGGCACTGAATCGGTTCACAGGTTCCGAGACGCACACAAACACACACCCGCATGCACGCACAGACACACACCTGTACACACACACACACACACACGCATGCAGACACACACCTATACACACACACACACACACACACAAGTATCCCGCAGCAGAGACATATGGTACCATTACCCAGCAGGCACCTGGGCTAGCACCAACATCCTTATCACCTGCATCCCATAACCCCGCTCTTCACTCCCGGCGACAGCCTCAAATCAGCGGTCGCCACGACAACGCCTCGGTTGCCATGGTGAATGATGGGATGTCCGCAGGCTGGTGGGATGTCCGCCGACCCCCAGGACCACCAGAACACAGTGTCTCTCTGTCAGCAAATCATCGAACACTATGAGACAGGTCATTAAGGAGCAGGTAGGGGTTAGGGGTCATCTTGCTCTAGGATGGCTACAGGTGGACATTGAGGATTGAACCAAGAACCTTTCAGACTCTGCGACCCCCTAAAGAGTGTGGATTGACTGAATTTGTTCAGTGATTGTCAAATTCTACAATCGGCAAAACGATGGCGAGAACAAAGAGAATCTTCCAGAATGGTCAAACTGCATTCCCAGCTCATTCCTGGAAGACTCGTTCACTCGGTCCCTCGGTGGAACCGTTGATTGGCAATTCTTACAGTCAACCAGGAACCAGCGGAGCGTGAGCACAGCGAACGGGACAATCTCCCAGAAATGCAGAGATGGTAAACGGCGTTCACAGCCCAGCGCCGCCAGAGAGCCGCTGGGCGCGCTCCAGACCGGGACCCTGCCAGGAGCAGAGAGATCCGGTGTCAGCCCGGGACGGGGGAGATCCAAGAGCGGGAGGGAGAGGAGGGAGGGGCTCCAAGATGGGGAGGGAGGGAGGAGGGAGGAGGTGGGATAGGTTCCAAGATGGAGAGGGAGTTGGGAGGGAGGAGGTGGGATCTTCATGGATGACTGACACTAAGCAGAGGCATGCTGGACACATTTCATGGAGGATTGGAAGGATGAAGAGTTGGAGGAGATCCTGTAGGGGGGTGGGGTCCCTCGGGACCCCCAGCGTCTAAGAAGATCTTCAGGCATCATCTGGGATACTTTGTCTCTCCTCGCTTGATTTTCCCGTTGCCAACAGCAACCTGAGCTCTACCACCGGGAGAAACCGGGAGAACGTAATCCCAGATATTCCGCGGGGATCCACCGGGAGGAAATATATGGAGCGTCGGGATGGGAAGAATCGCTGATTGAGGGAAAACCAAAAGGAAAATACATGAGTTCCTGGGAAACAGATCTTAGAACAGGACTGGGGTTTTACTGCCAGGTTGCTTTGCACAAACTTGGAAGCTGTTAAATTTTAAACTAAACTACGAAACACAAACTACAGAGTGAGAACGTCTTTATGAACCCCTTCGGGTGATTCTGGTTGCAGCGAGCAGCAGAACAGAACGAGAACCGCACAAGAAGGCTCCACAATTAAAACACAGCTGTGGGTTAGGACACTCTGTAAAGACCACATAAATATAAGAATAGAATAACAACATTCGGTGAAAGGTGTGCTACGTGTGATAAACTCAACTAACTAACAAAACTAATTAACACATTTGGTAAAATGTGTGTTTAATGAGCAGAGATAAGACAGTAACCCTAAAGGTCAGGAAGCGATATATTAATAAAATAATAACGAGTCTTGAGTCTTAACGACCCATAAACCCCTCAAATTCAGAGCATGTGTTAGTGTGTGTTAGCATGTGTTAGCGTGTGTTAGCATGTGTTAGCGTGTGTTAGCATGTGTTAGCGAGTGTGGGCTGCGACCCGCCGTTGTTGCGGGACAGTATGACCCCGTTAGCCGCGCTCTGCGCGGCCCCGACCCCAGCAGCTGGTGGTCCCCCCCCCCCCCGTCCCGTCCCCCACACACACACACCTCGCTAACACACCAGATCCCCCCCCTCCTCACACACACAGCATCGCTCGCTGGACAGGAGGGATGGCGGCGCTGACCCGACAACATCCGGACGCCCGGCCCACCAAACACAAGCCCCTCCAGATGTCACCGGGGAGGACGGATCAGGGGCCATCTTGATTTATTGCCTGACCCCTGGACCCTACGTCTTACCACACTTCCTCCTTGCACATTCCTACTGCCGGCTGTCGCACTCCGACTGGAGCGCTGGGAGAGGAGCAGCGGGAGAACCACGGCTCTTAATGAGGTGGGAGGAACAGGTGGCGTCTCGACGGCTGCAGACGCCAGGGAGACGTCCTGGAGCTGGAAGGCGAGTGATCAGAGCGATAAGAGTGATCAGAGTGATAAGAGTGATCCGAGCGATAAGAGTGATCCGAGCGATAAGAGTGATCAGAGCGATAAGAGTGATCCGAGCGATAAGAGTGATCCGAGCGATAAGAGTGATCAGAGCGATAAGAGTGATCAGAGCGATAAGAGTGATCCGAGCGATAAGAGCGATAAGAGTGATCCGAGCGATAAGAGTGATCCGAGCGATAAGAGTGATCCGAGCGATAAGAGTGATCCGAGCGATAAGAGTGATCCGAGCGATAAGAGTGATCAGAGCGATAAGAGTGATCCGAGCGATAAGAGTGATCAGAGCGATAAGGGTGATCAGAGCGATAAGAGTGATCCGAGCGATAAGAGTGATCCGAGCGATAAGAGTGATCCGAGCGATAAGAGTGATCAGAGCGATAAGAGTGATCAGAGCGTTCAGAGTGATCCGAGCGATAAGAGTGATCCGAGCGATAAGAGTGATCAGAGCGATAAGAGTGATCAGAGCGATAAGAGTGATCCGAGCGATAAGAGTGATCCGAGCGATAAGAGTGATCAGAGCGATAAGAGTGATCAGAGCGTTCAGAGTGATCCGAGCGATAAGAGTGATCAGAGCGTTCAGAGCGATAAGAGTGATCAGAGCGTTCAGAGTGATCCGAGCGATAAGAGTGATCAGAGCGTTCAGAGTGATCCGAGCGATAAGAGTGATCAGAGCGATAAGAGTGATCAGAGCGTTCAGAGTGATCCGAGCGATAAGAGTGATCAGAGCGATAAGAGTGATCCGAGCGATAAGAGTGATCCGAGCGATAAGAGTGATCCGAGCGATAAGAGTGATCAGAGCGATAAGAGCGATCAGAGCGATAAGAGTGATCCGAGCGTTCAGAGAGATCAGAGCGATCAGAGCGATAAAGTGATCAGAGCGATAAGAGTGATCCGAGCGATAAGAGTGATCAGAGCGTTCAGTGATCAGAGTTATAAGAGTGATCAGAGCGATAAGAGTGATCAGAGCGATAAGAGTGAACCGAGCGATAAGAGTGATCAAAGCGTTCAGAATGATCAGAGCGATAAGAGTGTTCAGAGCGATTAGAGTGATCAGAGCGTTCAGAGTGATCAGAGCGTTCAGAGTGATCAGAGCGATAAGAGTGATCAGAGTCAGAGGAATGTGCAGTTAGAGCTGCTCTGTGGACTGGAATAAAGACCCGTTTTGATGCGCTGCGCCGCCAGGGAGCCGGCGGTACGAGGCGGTTCTCAGGCTGGGGAGAGGGAGGGGTAATTACAGAGCAGAGCAGACAAGTGACCGGCTGGCTCGTCTATTGCAGGGTACCGAGCAACAGGTGTGAGCCCAGGTGAATTATGGGAGATCATCGGCTGACAGTGATTTGGTACCTGGACTGTGAGAACGTCTGGGGAAAAGTATTTAATCACGGAAAACAAACCAACGAAACCATGGCAGCAATTTTAACTGTATTCATCTATAAAATCAATATTCTGAGCGGGGGGCATGGGGGTGACAAAATGGCTTCCTAACTTGGGAGGCACTGATCCGGAACAAAGCCCTTCACACAGAACACACACCGACAGTTCATTCACACACATCAAACAAACCAGGTTCATGAAGGAGGCTGAGGAGGAGAGGGTTCCTCTGGAGGAGACGCGTGCCTCGGAGCTCAGAGGCTGTTTGGATAAGGGCTTGAGCTCTGACCTCTGGGAGGCTAGCGGTAGCCACGTAGCTCAGCAGCTACATAGCGGGGGACAACAGGGGACCAGGGAGCAGACCTCAGGGTACTCTTGGATTAGGGTGGTGTGTTTAACATGATGCTAGGCTATGTTAACACGCACTAAGGATGTTAGCTTAGCGGTAACACACGCATGCTAGCCCTGAACAGGAACACAGACGGCGGGTTGTAGCGCTGCTTCACTTCATTAACAGATCATTATAACAATTTGTACGATAATACATACTTAAAATATTAGATAGATAAAGCATCAATTGACCTGGTCCGTTAAGATGCATGTGTCCCGTTGAGGCAATGTTTTGATGAGTTGAGCCATGCGGCAAATCTAATCAATATTCTTCAAATATTTCAATATAAAGAAATATTGATTTAAATGGAAGCATATATGAGAACGTATGCATCTCATCGATCACAATATGTCAGTATAGATACAGGAACAGACAGACAGGTGGATGGAGAGAAAGCGATTGACGGGGAAAGGGATGAATCGATAGGCTCAAACACACGACAGCCAATCACAGACTCTGGTTCAGAACTCGGGTTAAAACAGCCTTCCATTTTATTTCTACATGTGATATGTACAGGAAACACTGTTTAAATGTCTTATTATATCATGGAAAAGGCTTTTGAAAAATCCAATAAAACCAAACCAACAATTGCACATGAGCTTCAATAGTTTTCTTTCTGTATACTTTAAAACACTTCATTGTACAACATGAGCTAAAGACAAAGATATCAAACAGGATACACACTGTCACACATAAGAGGAACGCCGAGAAAATAAAACACAATTTTTCAGGACAACGTACCCCAAAAAACACGACACTTTCTTCTGTTTGAAAGTACGAAATAAACGGTTTTAAAAAGCCCGTATTGTGGAGCTGCTTCGTTAACAGACGTTTGGATCGGATATTTAACGCCCGGTGGAAAAATAGTTCTAGAATATAATCTGAGGCACTTCATTGACATCACAGTTCCCACAACAACGGGATTCAACCCCCCCCCCCCTCTTTAATGCTGGTGGTGGCTCGTAATGTGAAAGTTAACGAAAAGATATTTGCACAATATTTTTAATTTTTTATCTGTCGTCTGTTCACGCAACTAATTCTGTGATGCGTCATTGCGGAAAGCAGTGTTTGATTATCGAACGAGCCGCGTTAGCCATGTAGCTAGACAATACAAAATGCACAAGGCTATAGCCATGTAGCTACGCAATAAAAACGCACTAGCCGAGCGGCTCCAAAATACAAAATGTGCTAGTCTGGCAGTA